>NC_068424.1:1167571-1252571 GCF_023373465.1 Oncorhynchus keta | reverse complement strand
GTAATTCTGAAAACATGGGACGGACTGACAGTAATTCTGAAAACAGGGGACGGACCGACAGTAATTCTGAAAACATGGGACGGACCGACAGTAATTCTGAAAACAGGGGACGGACCAACAGTAATTCTGAATTTTTTTCAGATTTTGTACCTTGTCAGCTCGGGGATTTGAACTTGCAACCTTTCAGTTTCTAGTCCAATGCTCTAACCACTAGGCTACCCTGCCGCCTAACTTGCATGGACTCACTCTGTGTGCCATAATAGTGTTTAACATGATTTTACTGACTCATATCTGTACTCCACACATACAATTATCTGTAAGGTCCCTCAGTCAAGCAGTGAATTACAAACACAGATTCAACCACAAAGACCAGGGAGGTTTTCCAATGCCTCGCTAACGGCAGATACTGGTAGATGGGTGAAAAAGACATTGAATATCCCTTTGAACATGGTGAAGTTATTAATTACACTTTGGATGGCGTATCAATACACCCAGTCACTACAGAGATACAGGTGTCCTTCCTAACTCAGTTGATTTAAAAGGAAGGAAACCGCTCAGGGATTTCACCATGGTTCTAACATGTATTGACTCAGGGCGTGAACAATTATGTTATTATGTAAATGTTTCTGTACTTATTTTGTTTTTTAATAAATGTACACAAAAAAAATATATAACAACATGTTTTCACTTTGGTGCATTGTGTGTATATGGGTGATAAAATGAACGAATGTTTGTCTGTTTTGAATTCAGTCTGTAACACAACACAATGGGTGTGAATCCCTCCTGAAGGCGCTCTATCTACGTAAAGCTTCATATTTACCTGCTCTTAATAAACAACCAATGGGCTTCTACATTCCATCAGACCTCTTATCAAATGTCCTGAATTATGAATGTATTATGTTGGGAGTCATATCATACTGTAACTCCGCCCCTCAATCCACAACCACTGGGTCAAAAGCAATTTGTCAGAAATTAACAGCCTGGTTTATTTTAATCACATGCAAACCTACCCCATGTGTCTGTGTGTGTGTGTGTGTGTGTGTGCGTGCGTGCGTGCGTGCGTGCGTGCGTGCGTGCGTGTCGTGTGTGTGTGTGTGTGTGTGTGTGTGTGTGTGTGTGTGTGTGTGTGTGTGTGTGTGTGTGTGTGCGTGCGTGTGTGTGTGTGTGCGTGCGTGCGTGCGTGCGTGTGTGTGTGTGTTTCCCTACCCTTTTGTATCTGCACTGTGGCCCAGTAGAAACCCATTCTGCGTAGTTGAGTGACAGAGAGAGAAGATAAATTCTCCAGATTTACGACGTCCATAATAGTTTAATGTCTGGGTTTGACAGTGATATGGTGTTGGAAGTGAAGAGGCTCTGAGAAAGGGTCTGGCCCAGAGGCTTTCAACGTCACATCGGATGACAGTAACTTTCTCCATGCAGATTAAATGGGTGTTTACAGATCTGCCCTGGGTGTACTGCTGTGGTGAGATCAGTCAACTTTACAGATACTGGTGTACTGCTGTGGTGAGAACAGTCAACTTTACAGATACTGGTATACTGCTGTGGTGAGAACAGTCAACTTTACAGATACTGGTATACTGCTGTGGTCAGAACAGTCAACTTTACAGTCACTGGTATACTGCTGTGGTGAGATCAGTCAACTTTACAGATACTGGTATACTGCTGTGGTGAGATCAGTCAACTTTACAGATACTGGTATACTGCTGTGGTCAGAACAGTCAACTTTACAGTCACTGGTATACTGCTGTGGTCAGAACAGTCAACTTTACAGATACTGGTATACTGCTGTGGTCAGAACAGTCAACTTTACAGTCACTGGTATACTGCTGTGGTCAGAACAGTCAACTTTACAGATACTGGTATACTGCTGTGGTCAGAACAGTCAACTTTACAGTCACTGGTATACTGCTGTGGTGAGAACAGTCAACTTTACAGATACTGGTATACTGCTGTGGTCAGAACAGTCAACTTTACAGATACTGGTGTACTGCTGTGGTCAGAACAGTCAACTTTACAGTCACTGGTATACTGCTGTGGTGAGAACAGTCAACTTTACAGTCACTGGTGTACTGCTGTGGTGAGAACAGTCAACTTTACAGATACTGGTATACTGCTGTGGTGAGAACAGTCAACTTTACAGATACTGGTATACTGCTGTGGTGAGAACAGTCAACTTTACAGATACTGGTATACTGCTGTGGTGAGAACAGTCAACTTTACAGATACTGGTGTACTGCTGTGGTCAGAACAGTCAACTTTACAGATACTGGTGTACTGCTGTGGTCAGAACAGTCAACTTTACAGATACTGGTGTACTGCTGTGGTGAGAACAGTCAACTTTACAGATACTGGTATACTGCTGTGGTGAGAACAGTCAACTTTACAGATACTGGTATACTGCTGTGGTGAGAACAGTCAACTTTACAGATACTGGTGTACTGCTGTGGTGAGAACAGTCAACTTTACAGATACTGGTGTACTGCTGTGGTGAGAACAGTCAACTTTACAGATACTGGTGTACTGCTGTGGTGAGAACAGTCAACTTTACAGTCACTGGTATACTGCTGTGGTCAGAACAGTCAACTTTACAGATACTGGTATACTGCTGTGGTCAGAACAGTCAACTTTACAGATACTGGTATACTGCTGTGGTCAGAACAGTCAACTTTACAGATACTGGTATACTGCTGTGGTCAGAACAGTCAACTTTACAGATACTGGTGTACTGCTGTGGTGAGAACAGTCAACTTTACAGATACTGGTGTACTGCTGTGGTGAGAACAGTCAACTTTACAGTCACTGGTATACTGCTGTGGTGAGAACAGTCAACTTTACAGATACTGGTGTACTGCTGTGGTGAGAACAGTCAACTTTACAGATACTGGTGTACTGCTGTGGTGAGAACAGTCAACTTTACAGTCACTGGTATACTGCTGTGGTGAGAACAGTCAACTTTACAGTCACTGGTATACTGCTGTGGTGAGAACAGTCAACTTTACAGATACTGGTATACTGCTGTGGTCAGAACAGTCAACTTTACAGATACTGGTATACTGCTGTGGTGAGAACAGTCAACTTTACAGATACTGGTATACTGCTGTGGTCAGAACAGTCAACTTTACAGATACTGGTGTACTGCTGTGGTGAGAACAGTCAACTTTACAGTCACTGGTATACTGCTGTGGTCAGAACAGTCAACTTTACAGTCACTGGTATACTGCTGTGGTCAGAACAGTCAACTTTACAGTCACTGGTATACTGCTGTGGTCAGAACAGTCAACTTTACAGATACTGGTGTACTGCTGTGGTGAGAACAGTCAACTTTACAGTCACTGGTATACTGCTGTGGTGAGAACAGTCAACTTTACAGTCACTGGTATACTGCTGTGGTGAGAACAGTCAACTTTACAGATACTGGTGTACTGCTGTGGTGAGAACAGTCAACTTTACAGATACTGGTATACTGCTGTGGTGAGAACAGTCAACTTTACAGATACTGGTATACTGCTGTGGTGAGAACAGTCAACTTTACAGTCACTGGTATACTGCTGTGGTGAGAACAGTCAACTTTACAGATACTGGTATACTGCTGTGGTGAGAACAGTCAACTTTACAGATACTGGTATACTGCTGTGGTGAGAACAGTCAACTTTACAGTCACTGGTATACTGCTGTGGTGAGAACAGTCAACTTTACAGATACTGGTATACTGCTGTGGTGAGAACAGTCAACTTTACAGATACTGGTATACTGCTGTGGTGAGAACAGTCAACTTTACAGATACTGGTGTACTGCTGTGGTGAGAACAGTCAACTTTACAGATACTGGTATACTGCTGTGGTGAGAACAGTCAACTTTACAGATACTGGTATACTGCTGTGGTCAGAACAGTCAACTTTACAGATACTGGTATACTGCTGTGGTCAGAACAGTCAACTTTACAGATACTGGTGTACTGCTGTGGTGAGAACAGTCAACTTTACAGATACTGGTGTACTGCTGTGGTCAGAACAGTCAACTTTACAGATACTGGTATACTGCTGTGGTGAGAACAGTCAACTTTACAGTCACTGGTATACTGCTGTGGTGAGAACAGTCAACTTTACAGATACTGGTATACTGCTGTGGTGAGAACAGTCAACTTTACAGATACTGGTATACTGCTGTGGTGAGAACAGTCAACTTTACAGATACTGGTATACTGCTGTGGTGAGAACAGTCAACTTTACAGATACTGGTATACTGCTGTGGTGAGAACAGTCAACTTTACAGATACTGGTATACTGCTGTGGTCAGAACAGTCAACTTTACAGATACTGGTATACTGCTGTGGTCAGAACAGTCAACTTTACAGATACTGGTGTACTGCTGTGGTGAGAACAGTCAACTTTACAGATACTGGTGTACTGCTGTGGTCAGAACAGTCAACTTTACAGATACTGGTATACTGCTGTGGTGAGAACAGTCAACTTTACAGATACTGGTGTACTGCTGTGGTCAGAACAGTCAACTTTACAGATACTGGTATACTGCTGTGGTGAGAACAGTCAACTTTACAGTCACTGGTATACTGCTGTGGTGAGAACAGTCAACTTTACAGATACTGGTATACTGCTGTGGTGAGAACAGTCAACTTTACAGATACTGGTATACTGCTGTGGTGAGAACAGTCAACTTTACAGATACTGGTGTACTGCTGTGGTGAGAACAGTCAACTTTACAGATACTGGTATACTGCTGTGGTGAGAACAGTCAACTTTACAGATACTGGTATACTGCTGTGGTCAGAACAGTCAACTTTACAGATACTGGTATACTGCTGTGGTCAGAACAGTCAACTTTACAGATACTGGTGTACTGCTGTGGTCAGAACAGTCAACTTTACAGATACTGGTATACTGCTGTGGTCCGAACAGTCAACTTTACAGACACTGGTATACTGCTGTGGTCAGAACAGTCAACTTTACAGATACTGGTATACTGCTGTGGTCAGAACAGTCAACTTTTCAGATACTGGTATACTGCTGTGGTCAGAACAGTCAACTTTACAGATACTGGTATACTGCTGTGGTCAGAACAGTCAACTTTACAGATACTGGTATACTGCTGTGGTCCGAACAGTCAACTTTACAGATACTGGTATACTGCTGTGGTCAGAACAGTCAACTTTACAGATACTGGTATACTGCTGTGGTCAGAACAGTCAACTTTACAGATACTGGTGTACTGCTGTGGTCAGAACAGTCAACTTTACAGATACTGGTATACTGCTGTGGTCAGAACAGTCAACTTTACAGATACTGGTGTACTGCTGTGGTGAGAACAGTCAACTTTACAGATACTGGTATACTGCTGTGGTGAGAACAGTCAACTTTACAGATACTGGTATACTGCTGTGGTGAGAACAGTCAACTTTACAGATACTGGTATACTGCTGTGGTCAGAACAGTCAACTTTACAGACACTGGGCCTGTCATGTGGATCTCAGACCCTGATACTTCTCACTACAGTGTTACTGCGTTTAGAAGTGTTCCCTACAACAGAGAGTTTTACAGCTGGACAATAGAAGAATGTTTGAATTTTAAAAAATAATTTTATGTTTGTTGAGTGTTAATAAATAAAAACATTTTTTTTAAATTATAGTTTTTTTTCCTGTGAACCACATTGTGTCACTACACTCCATGTCTGAAATGTGCTGTATAAATAAAGCTTGATTTGATTTTTGAAAATGTATCGGTGAAACGACAATCGTTCGATATAATATTGTCTGTGTCTGTTTATCTCAAAGCTTAAAGAGCGGTAATAATAATAGGAATGTTTGTCCTTGCGATGTTGGATCTTGTTTACTGACTGTAATCAAGGACATCTTTGTTTACAACACTCAAGACTGTGACGTACCGACTGGTACTTTCAATATGGAAATAATCATTAACAATCAAGACAAAGTAGCATTGGAAAATACATTAACGTGATACTTTGGGATTTTAGAAATGAGGCCTTTATCTACTGATCCAGAGTCAGATGAGGTCCTCTATCTACTGACCCAGAGTCAGATGAGGTCCTCTATCTACTGACCCAGAGTCAGATGAAGTCCTTTATCTACTGACCCAGAGTCAAATGAAGTCCTTTATCTACTGACCCAGAGTCAGATGAGGTCCTTTATCTACTGACCCAGAGTCAGATGAGGTCCTTTATCTACTGACCCAGAGTCAGATGAGGCCCTTTATCTACTGACCCAGAGTCAAATGAAGTCCTTTGTCTACTGACCCAGAGTCAGATGAGGTCCTTTATCTACCATATGCTATATATAATCAATATATAATATATATATAATCAATATACAATCAATATATAATCTATATATAGTCAATATACAATCAATATATAATCTATATATAATCTATATATAATCAGTATACAATCTATATATAATCTATATATAATCTATATATAATCATTATACAATCTATATATAATCTATATATAATCATTATACAATCAATATATAAGGTCCTAATCCAGGCACTTGTCATCTCCCGTCTGGATTACTGCAACTCGCTGTTGGCTGGGCTCCCTGCCTGTGCCATTAAACCCCTACAACTCATCCAGAACGCCGCAGCCCGTCTGGTGTTCAACCTTCCCAAGTTCTCTCACGTCACCCCGCTCCTCCGCTCTCTCCACTGGCTTCCAGTTGAAGCTCACATCCGCTACAAGACCATGGTGCTTGCCTACGGAGCTGTGAGGGGAACGGCACCTCAGTACCTCCAGGCTCTGATCAGGCCCTACACCCAAACAAGGGCACTGCGTTCATCCACCTCTGGCCTGCTCGCCTCCCTACCACTGGGAGGAAGTACAGTTCCCGCTCAGCCCAGTCAAAACTGTTCGCTGCTCTGGCCCCCCAATGGTGGAACAAACTCCCTCACGACGCCAGGACAGCGGAGTCAATCACCACCTTCCGGAGACACCTGAAACCCCACCTGTTTAAGGAATACCTAGGATAGGATAAGTAATCCTTCTCACCCCCCCCCCTAAAAGATTTAGATGCACTATTGTAAAGTGGCTGTTCCACTGGATGTCATAAGGTGAATGCACCAATTTGTAAGTCGCTCTGGATAAGAGCGTCTGCTAAATGACTTAAATGTAATGTAAATGTAAATATACAATCTATATATAATCTATATATAATCTATATATAATCTATATATAATCTATATATAATCTATATATAATCTATATATAATCTATATATATTCTATATATAATCTATATATAATCTATATATAATCTATATATAATCAATATATATTCTATATATAATCTATATATAATCTATATATAATCTATATATAATCTATATATAATCAATATATATTCTATATATAATCTATATATAATCTATATATAATCTATATAAAACACACAATATAATAACTATAATTAATAATAATATAATCTCTATATAATCTATATATAATCTATATATAATCTATATAAAACACACAATATAATAACTATAATTAATAATAATATCATCTCTATATAATCTCTATATAATCTATATATAATCCATATAAAACACACAATATAATAACAACATATTGGTTATGTACAGGAACAGCGATGTGTTGATGAGATCCAGGGATATAATAATAATATCTACAGAGTCTACAATATGTGAGCATATCAGGTATTCATTATAGGGCTGTTCGGAGAGGTCTTTGTGAATCCTGACTAGATCCTGAGCCAGTGTCGTCTACAGTCTGAAACGTTATGTGGGTATTCATTATAGGGCTGTTCGGAGAGGTCTTTGTGAATCCTGACTAGATCCTGAGCCAGTGTCGTCTACAGTCTGAAACGTTATGTGGGTATTCATTATAGGGCTGTTCGGAGAGGTCTTTGTGAATCCTGACTAGATCCTGAGCCAGTGTCGTCTACAGTCTGAAACGTTATGTGGGTATTCATTATAGGGCTGTTCGAGAGGTCTTTGTGAATCCTGACTAGATCCTGAGCCAGTGTCGTCTACAGTCTGAAACGTTATGTGGGTATTCATTATAGGGCGGCTCGGAGAGGTCTTTGTGAATCCTGACTAGATCCTGAGCCAGTGTCGTCTACAGTCTGAAACGTTATGTGGGTATTCATTATAGGGCGGTTCGAGAGGTCTTTGTGAATCCTGACTAGATCCTGAGCCAGTGTCGTCTACAGTCTGAAACGTTATGTGGGTATTCATTATAGGGCTGTTCGGAGAGGTCTTTGTGAATCCTGACTAGATCCTGAGCCAGTGTCGCCTACAGTCTGAAACGTTATGTGGGTATTCATTATAGGGCTGTTCGGAGAGGTCTTTGTGAATCCTGACTAGATCCTGAGCCAGTGTCGTCTACAGTCTGAAACGTTATGTGGGTGTTCATTATAGGGCTGTTCGAGAGGTCTTTGTGAATCCTGACTAGATCCTGAGCCAGTGTCGTCTACAGTCTGAAACGTTATGTGGGTATTCATTATAGGGCTGTTCGGAGAGGTCTTTGTGAATCCTGACTAGATCCTGAGCCAGTGTCGTCTACAGTCTGAAACGTTATGTGGGTATTCATTATCGGGCGGTTCGGAGAGGTCTTTGTGAATCCTGACTAGATCCTGAGCCAGTGTCGTCTACAGTCTGAAACGTTATGTGGGTATTCATTATAGGGCGGCTCGGAGAGGTCTTTGTGAATCCTGACTAGATCCTGAGCCAGTGTCGTCTACAGTCTGAAACGTTATGTGGGTATTCATTATAGGGCTGTTCGGAGAGGTCTTTGTGAATCCTGACTAGATCCTGAGCCAGTGTCGTCTACAGTCTGAAACGTTATGTGGGTATTCATTATAGGGCTGTTCGGAGAGGTCTTTGTGAATCCTGACTAGATCCTGAGCCAGTGTCGTCTACAGTCTGAAACGTTATGTGGGTATTCATTATAGGGCTGTTCGGAGAGGTCTTTGTGAATCCTGACTAGATCCTGAGCCAGTGTCGTCTACAGTCTGAAACGTTATGTGGGTATTCATTATAGGGCGGCTCGGAGAGGTCTTTGTGAATCCTGACTAGATCCTGAGCCAGTGTCGTCTACAGTCTGAAACGTTATGTGGGTATTCATTATAGGGCTGTTCGGAGAGGTCTTTGTGAATCCTGACTAGATCCTGAGCCAGTGTCGTCTACAGTCTGAAACGTTATGTGGGTATTCATTATAGGGCGGCTCGGAGAGGTCTTTGTGAATCCTGACTAGATCCTGAGCCAGTGTCGTCTACAGTCTGAAACGTTATGTGGGTATTCATTATAGGGCTGTTCGGTGAGGGTCCCCGGGGCCACGATTAAAGAGGTGAGGGTCCCCGGGCCACACATTAAAGAGGTGAGGGTCCACGACAAAGAGGTGGGCCCGGGGCCATGCATTAAAGAGGTGAGGGTCCCCGGGACCACGCATTAAAGAGGTGAGGGTCCCCGGGGCCACGCATTAAAGAGGTGAGGGTCCCCGGGGCCACGCATTAAAGAGGTGAGGGTCCCCGGGACCACGCATTAAAGAGGTGAGGGTCCCCCCACGATTAAAGAGGTGAGGGTCCCCGGGCCACGCATTAAAGAGGTGAGGGTCCCCGGGACCACGCATTAAAGAGGTGAGGGTCCCCGGGGCCACGCATTAAAGAGGTGAGGGTCCCCGGGGCCACGCATTAAAGAGGTGAGGGTCCCCGGGGCCACGCATTAAAGAGGTGAGGGTCCCCGGGCCACGCATTAAAGAGGTGAGGGTCCCCGGGGCCACGAATTAAAGAGGTGAGGGTCCCCGGGGCCACGCATTAAAGAGGTGAGGGTCCCCGGGGACCACACATTAAAGAGGTGAGGGTCCCCGGGGCCACGATTAAAGAGGTGAGGGTCCCCGGGCCACGCATTAAAGAGGGTGAGGGTCCCCGGACCACGATTAAAGAGGTGAGGGTCCCCGGGCCACACATTAAAGAGGTGAGGGTCCCCGGGCCACGATTAAAGAGGTGAGGGTCCCCGGGGCCACGTGATTAAAGAGGTGAGGGTCCCCGGGGCCACGCATTAAAGAGGTGAGGGTCCCCGGGGCCACGCATTAAAGAGGTGAGGGTCCCCGGGGCCACGCATTAAAGAGGTGAGGGTCCCCGGGACCCACGCATTAAAGAGGTGAGGGTCCCCGGGGCCACACATTAAAGAGGTGAGGGTCCCCGGGACCACGCATTAAAGAGGTGAGGGTCCCCGGGGCCACGCATTAAAGAGGTGAGGGTCCCCGGGGCCACGCATTAAAGAGGTGAGGGTCCCCGGGGCCACGATTAAAGAGGTGAGGGTCCCCGGGGCCACGCATTAAAGAGATGAGGGTCCCCGGGCCACATTAAAGAGGTGAGGGTCCCCGGGGCCACGCATTAAAGAGGTGAGGGTCCCCACGCATTAAAGAGGTGAGGGTCCCCGGGGCCACGCATTAAAGAGGTGAGGGTCCCCGGGGCCACGCATTAAAGAGGTGAGGGTCCCCGGGGCCACATTAAAGAGGTGAGGGTCCCCGGGCCACGAGATTAAAGAGGTGAGGGTCCCCGGGACCACGCATTAAAGAGGTGAGGGTCCCCGGGCCACGCATTAAAGAGGTGAGGGTCCCCGGGGCCATGCATTAAAGAGATGAGGGTCCCCGGGGCCACGCATTAAAGAGGTGAGGGTCCCCGGGGCCACGCATTAAAGAGGTGAGGGTCCCCGGGGCCACGATTAAAGAGGTGAGGGTCCCCGGGGCCACGCATTAAAGAGGTGAGGGTCCCCGGGCCACGCATTAAAGAGGTGAGGGTCCCCGGGGTCACGCATTAAAGAGGTGAGGGTCCCCGGGCCACACATTAAAGAGGTGAGGGTCCCCGGGGCCACGCATTAAAGAGGTGAGGGTCCCCGGGGCCACGCATTAAAGAGGTGAGGGTCCCCGGGGCCATGCATTAAAGAGGTGAGGGTCCCCGGGGCCACGCATTAAAGAGATGAGGGTCCCCGGGCCACGCATTAAAGAGATGAGGGTCCCGGGCCACGCATTAAAGAGGTGAGGGTCCCCGGGGCCACGCATTAAAGAGGTGAGGGTCCCCGGGGCCATGCATTAAAGAGATGAGGGTCCCCGGGGCCACGCATTAAAGAGGTGAGGGTCCCTGGGGGCCACGCATTAAAGAGGTGAGGGTCCCCGGGGCCACGTGATTAAAGAGGTGAGGGTCCCCGGGGCCACGCATTAAAGAGGTGAGGGTCCCCGGGGCCACGCATTAAAGAGGTGAGGGTCCCCCGGGGCCACGCATTAAGAGATGAGGGTCCCTGGGGCCACGCATTAAAGAGGTGAGGGTCCCCGGGGCCACACATTAAAGAGTGAGGGTCCCCGGGGCCACACATTAAAGAGGTGAGGGTCCCCGGGGCCATGCATTATAGAGGTGAGGGTCCCCGGGGCCACGTGACAAAGAGGTGAGGGTCCCTGGGGCCACGCATTAAAGAGGTGAGGGTCCCCGGGGCCACGCATTAAAGAGGTGAGGGTCCCGGGGCCACGCATTAAAGAGGTGAGGGTCCCCGGGCCCACGCATTAAAGAGGTGAGGGTCCCCGGGGCCACGCATTAAAGAGGTGAGGGTCCCCGGGCCACGCATTAAAGAGGTGAGGGTCCCCGGGGCCACGCATTAAAGAGGTGAGGGTCCCCCGGGGCCACGATTAAAGAGGTGAGGGTCCCCGGGGCCACGCATTAAAGAGATGAGGGTCCCCGGGGCCACGATTAAAGAGGTGAGGGTCCCCGGGCCACGCATTAAAGAGGTGAGGGTCCCTGGGGCCACGCATTAAAGAGGTGAGGGTCCCTGGGGCCACGCATTAAAGAGGTGAGGGTCCCCGGGGCCACCATTAAAGAGGTGAGGGTCCCCGGTGCCACGCATTAAAGAGGTGAGGGTCCCTGGGGCCCCATTAAAGAGGTGAGGGTCCCTGGGGCCACGCATTAAAGAGGTGAGGGTCCCCGGGGCCACGCATTAAAGAGGTGAGGGTCCCCGGGGCCACGCATTAAAGAGGTGAGGGTCCCTGGGGCCACGCATTAAAGAGGTGAGGGTCCCCGGGGCCACGCATTAAAGAGGTGAGGGTCCCCGGGGCCACGATTAAAGAGGTGAGGGTCCCCCCCGGGGCCATGCATTAAAGAGGTGAGGGTCCCCCGGGCCACGCATTAAAGAGATGAGGGTCCCCGGGCCACGATTAAAGAGATGAGGGTCCCCGGGCCACGCATTAAAGAGGTGAGGGTCCCCGGGGCCACGCATTAAAGAGGTGAGGGTCCCCGGGGCCATGCATTAAAGAGATGAGGGTCCCCGGGGCCACGCATTAAAGAGGTGAGGGTCCCCGGGGCCACGCCAAAGAGGTGAGGGTCCCCGGGGCCACGCATTAAAGAGGTGAGGGTCCCCGGGGCCACGCATTAAAGAGGTGAGGGTCCCCGGGCCACGCATTAAAGAGGTGAGGGTCCCCGGGGCCACATTAAAGAGATGAGGGTCCCTGGGGCCACGCATTAAAGAGGTGAGGGTCCCCGGGGCCACACATTAAAGAGGTGAGGGTCCCCGGGGCCACACATTAAAGAGGTGAGGGTCCCCGGGGCCATGCATTAAAGAGGTGAGGGTCCCCGGGGCCACGCATTAAAGAGGTGAGGGTCCTGGGGCCACGCATTAAAGAGGTGAGGGTCCCCGGGGCCACGCATTAAAGAGGTGAGGGTCCCCGGGGCCACGCATTAAAGAGGTGAGGGTCCCGGGGGCCACGCATTAAAGAGGTGAGGGTCCCCGGGGCCACGATTAAAGAGGTGAGGGTCCCCGGGCCACGCATTAAAGAGGTGAGGGTCCCCGGGGCCACGCATTAAAGAGGTGAGGGTCCCCGGGGCCACGCATTAAAGAGGTGAGGTCCCGGGGCCACGCATTAAAAGAGATGAGGGTCCCCGGGGCATTAAAGAGGTGAGGGTCCCCGGGGCCACGCATTAAAGAGGTGAGGGTCCCCGGGGCCACGATTAAAGAGGTGAGGGTCCCTGGGGCCACGCATTAAAGAGGGTGAGGGTCCCCGGGGCCACGCATTAAAGAGGTGAGGGTCCCGGGCCACGCATTAAAGAGGTGAGGGTCCCTGGGGCCACGCATTAAAGAGGTGAGGGTCCCTGGGGCCACGCATTAAAGAGGTGAGGGTCCCCGGGGCCACGCATTAAAGAGGTGAGGGTCCCGGGGCCACAAAGAGGTGAGGGTCCCTGGGGCCACGCATTAAAGAGGTGAGGGTCCCGGGGCCACGTGATTAAAGAGGTGAGGGTCCCCGGGGCCACGCAGGTGAGGTCCCCGGGCCACGCATTAAAGAGGTGAGGGTCCCCGGGGCCACGCATTAAAGAGGTGAGGGTCCCCGGGGCCACATTAAAGGTGAGGTAAAGAGGTGAGGTCCCCCGCATTAAAGAGGTGAGGGGCCACGCATTAAAGAGGTGAGGGTCCCCGGGCCACGATTAAAGAGGTGAGGGTCCCCGGGGCCATGCATTAAAGAGGTGAGGGTCCCCGGGGCCCACATTAAAGAGGTGAGGGTCCCCGGGCCACGCATTAAAGAGGTGAGGGGGGCCACGATTAAAAGAGGTGAGGGTCCCGGGGGCCACGCATTAAAGAGGTGAGGGTCCCGGGGCCACGAATTAAAGAGGTGAGGGTCCCCGGGGCCACGCATTAAAAGTGAGGGTCCCGGGGCCATGCATTAAAGAGGTGAGGGTCCCCGGGGCCACGCATTAAAGAGGTGAGGGTCCCCGGGGCCACGCATTAAAGAGGTGAGGGTCCCCGGGGCCACGCATTAAGAGGTGAGGGTCCCCGGGGCCACGCATTAAAGAGGTGAGGGTCCCTGGGGCCACGCATTAAGAGGTGAGGTCCCTGGGGAGTGAGGGTCCCCGGGGCCACACATTAAAGAGGTGAGGGTCCCCGGGGCCACACATTAAAGAGGTGAGGGTCCCAGGGGCCACATTAAAGAGGTGAGGGTCCCCGGGGCCACATTAAAGAGGTGAGGGTCCCGGGGCCACGCATTAAAAGAGGTGAGGGTCCCCGGGCCACGCATTAAAGAGTGTGAGGGTCCCGGGGCCACGCATTAAAGAGGTGAGGGTCCCCGGGGCCACACATTAAAGAGTGAGGTCCCCGGGGCCACGCATTAAAGAGGTGAGGGTCCCCGGGGCCACATTAAAGAGGTGAGGGTCCCCGGGGCCACGCATTAAAGAGGTGAGGGTCCCCGGGGCCACGATTAAAGAGGTGAGGGTCCCCGGGCCACGCATTAAAGAGGTGAGGGTCCCCGGGGCCACGCATTAAAGAGGTGAGGGTCCCCGGGGCCACCATTAAAAGAGGTGAGGGTCCCGGGGCCACGCATTAAAGAGGTGAGGGTCCCGGGCCACGCATTATAGAGGTGAGGGTCCCCGGGGCCACGCATTATAGAGGTGAGGGTCCCCGGGACCACGCATTATAGAGGTGAGGGTCCCCGGGGCCACGCATTAAAGAGGTGAGGGTCCCGGGGCCACGCATTAAAGAGGTGAGGGTCCCCGGGGCCACGCATTAAAGAGGTGAGGGTCCCTGGGGCCACGCTGATTAAAGAGGTGAGGGTCCCTCTGGGGCCACGAATTAAAGAGGTGAGGGTCCCTGGGGCCACGCATTAAAGAGGTGAGGGTCCCTGGGGCCACGATAAAGAGGTGAGGGTCCCCGGGCCACGCATTAAAGAGGTGAGGGTCCCCGGGACCACGCATTAAAGAGGTGAGGGTCCCCGGGGCCACGAATTAAAGAGGTGAGGGTCCCGGGGCCACGCATTAAAGAGGTGAGGGTCCCCGGGCCACGCATTAAAGAGGTGAGGGTCCCCGGGCCACGCATTAAAGAGGTGAGGGTCCCCGGGGCCACGCATTAAAGAGGTGAGGTCCCCGGGGTCACGATTAAAGAGGTGAGGGTCCCCGGGGCCACGCATTAAAGAGGTGAGGGTCCCTGGGGCCACACATTAAAGAGGTGAGGGTCCCCGGGGCCACGCATTAAAGAGGTGAGGGTCCCCGGGGCCACGCATTAAAGAGGTGAGGGTCCCCGGGGCCACACATTAAAGAGGTGAGGGTCCCCGGGGCCACGATTAAAGAGGTGAGGGTCCCGGGGCCACGTGATTAAAGAGGTGAGGGTCCCTGGGGCCACGAATTAAAGAGGTGAGGGTCCCCGGGGCCACGCATTAAAGAGGTGAGGGTCCCCGGGGCCACGCATTAAAGAGGTGAGGGTCCCCGGGGCCACGCATTAAAGAGGTGAGGGTCCCCGGGACCACGCATTAAAGAGGTGAGGGTCCCCGGGGCCACGCATTAAAGAGGTGAGGGTCCCCGGGGCCACGCATTAAAGAGGTGAGGGTCCCCGGGGCCACGCATTAAAGAGGTGAGGGTCCCTGGGGCCACGATTAAAGAGGTGAGGGTCCCGGGACCACGCATTAAAGAGGTGAGGGTCCCTGGGGCCACGAATTAAAGAGGTGAGGGTCCCCCGGGACCACGCATTAAAGAGGTGAGGGTCCCCGGGGCCACGCATTAAAGAGGTGAGGGTCCCGGGACCACGCATTAAAGAGGTGAGGGTCCCTGGGGCCACGAATTAAAGAGGTGAGGGTCCCGGGCCACGCATTAAAGAGGTGAGGGTCCCCGGGCCACGCATTAAAGAGATGAGGGTCCCCGGGGCCACGCATTAAAGAGGTGAGGGTCCCCGGGGCCACGATTAAAGAGATGAGGGTCCCCGGGCCATGCATTAAAGAGTGAGGGTCCCGGGGCCATGCATTAAAGAGGTGAGGGTCCCCGGGGCCACGCATTAAAGAGGTGAGGGTCCCCGGGACCACGATTATAGAGTGAGGGTCCCCGGGGCCACGCAGACAAAGAGGTGAGGGTCCCTGGGGCCACGCATTAAAGAGGTGAGGGTCCCCGGGGCCACGCATTAAAGAGGTGAGGGTCCCCGGGGCCATGCATTAAAGAGGTGAGGGTCCCCGGGGCCACGCATTAAAGAGGTGAGGGTCCCTGGGGCCACGCATTAAAGAGGTGAGGGTCCCCGGGGCCACACATTAAAGAGGTGAGGGTCCCCGGGGCCACGCATTAAAGAGTGAGGGTCCCCGGGGCCACACATTAAAGAGGTGAGGGTCCCGGGGCCACACATTAAAGAGGTGAGGGTCCCCGGGGCCACACATTAAAGAGGTGAGGGTCCCCGGGGCCACGCATTAAAGAGGTGAGGGTCCCTGGGGCCACGCATTAAAGAGGTGAGGGTCCCCGGGACCACGCATTAAAGAGATGAGGGTCCCCGGGGCCACGCATTAAAGAGGTGAGGGTCCCCGGGGCCACACATTAAAGAGGTGAGGGTCCCCGGGGCCACGCATTAAAGAGGTGAGGGTCCCCGGGACCACGCATTAAAGAGATGAGGGTCCCCGGGGCCACGCATTAAAGAGGTGAGGGTCCCCGGGCCACACATTAAAGAGGTGAGGGTCCCCGGGACCACGCATTAAAGAGGTGAGGGTCCCCGGGGCCACGATTAAAGAGGTGAGGGTCCCCGGGACCACGCATTAAAGAGGTGAGGGTCCCCCCGGGGCCACGCATTAAAGAGATGAGGCCTCCTGGATGCCTGCCTCGCTGCCAATGATGAACATTCCTGGTGAAAAGACGTCACTTCAGGAAGTGCGGTGCGGTTAAAAACTGGAATCCATAGTTGCTACATTTTGGGACGTACTGAATAAACGAACGTTGCGTATTGATTATTGAGTAATAAATAATAATTATAATCTAACGGAATCGCCTCGCAAACTTTGTTCAACCGCAATTCCTCATCAGAACCCAAAATACAAGCATGTTTAACTTCAATGTTTGTAAACTATGTAGGTGTAAACAAACACTGTTTATAGCCTGAAAACAAGGTTCAACTATACGTTTGATGTCATGAATTGCCAGTCCTTGAGTCCATTTCTCGATCTATTACTTTCTACAGTCCCTCAGCTGTTAACCGTGGCGGGATAACCACGTTGTTTGTTGTTTGAACTGCAGATTGCCCTTTTAATGTCAATGTGATTACCTGCATCCAGTCTAGTCTGGTGAGGCCCGGTGGAGATGGGGGTTATGGGGTGTTAACAGGGCTTGTTTATGGAGATGGGGGTTATGGGGTGTTAACAGGGGCTTGTTTATGGAGATGGGGTTATGGGGTGTTAACAGGGGCTTGTTCATGGAGATGGGGGTTATGGGGTGTTAACAGGGGCTGGTTTATGGAGATGGGGGTTATGGGTGTTAACAGGGGCTGGTTTATGGAGATGGGGGTTATGGGTGTTAACAGGGGCTTGTTTATGGAGATGGGGGTTATGGGTGTTAACAGGGGCTGGTTTATGGAGCTGGGGGTTGTGGTGTGTTAACAGGGGCTGGTTTATGGAGCTGGGGGTTGTGGGGTGTTAACAGGGGCTTGTTTATGGAGATGGGGGTTATGGGGTGTTAACAGGGGCTTGTTTATGGAGATGGGGGTTATGGGTGTTAACAGGGGCTGGTTTATGGAGATGGGGGTTATGGGGTGTTAACAGGGGCTGGTTTATGGAGATGGGGGTTATGGGGTGTTAACAGGGGCTTGTTTATGGAGATGGGGTTATGGTGTGTTAACAGGGGCTTGTTCATGGAGATGGGGGTTATGGTGTGTTAACAGGGCTTGTTTATGGAGCTGGGGTTATGGGGTGTTAACAGGGGCTGGTTTATGGAGATGGGGGTTATGGGGTGTTAACAGGGGCTTGTTTATGGAGATGGGGGTTATGGGGTGTTAACAGGGGCTTGTTTATGGAGATGGGGGTTATGGGTGTTAACAGGGGCTGGTTTATGGAGATGGGGGTTATGGGGTGTTAACAGGGGCTTGTTTATTGAGATGGGGGTTATGGGTGTTAACAGGGGCTGGTTTATGGAGATGGGGGTTATGGGGTGTTAACAGGGGCTTGTTTATTGAGATGGGGGTTATGGGGTGTTAACAGGGGCTTGTTTATGGAGATGGGGGTTATAGGTGTTAACAGGGGCTTGTTTATGGAGATGGGGGTTATGGGGTGTTAACAGGGGCTGGTTTATGGAGATGGGGGTTATGGTGTGTTAACAGGGGCTGGTTTATGGAGATGGGGGTTGTGGGTGTTAACAGGGGCTGGTTTATGGAGATGGGGGTTATGGGGTGTTAACAGGGGCTGGTTTATGGAGATGGGGGTTATGGGGTGTTAACAGGGGCTTGTTTATGGAGATGGGGGGTTATGGGGTGTTAACAGGGGCTGGTTTATGGAGATGGGGGTTATGGGGTGTTAACAGGGGCTTGTTTATTGAGATGGGGTTATGGGGTGTTAACAGGGGCTTGTTTATGGAGATGGGGGTTATGGGTGTTAACAGGGGCTGGTTTATGGAGATGGGGGTTGTGGGGTGTTAACAGGGCTTGTTTATGGAGCTGGGGGTTATGGGGTGTTAACAGGGGCTGGTTTATGGAGATGGGGGTTGTGGGGTGTTAACAGGGGCTGGTTTATGGAGATGGGGGTTATGGTGTGTTAACAGGGGCTGGTTTATGGAGATGGGGGTTATGGGGTGTTAACAGGGGCTTGTTCATGGAGATGGGGTTATGGGGTGTTAACAGGGGCTTGTTCATGGAGATGGGGGTTATGGGTGTTAACAGGGGCTGGTTTATGGAGATGGGGTTATGGGGTGTTAACAGGGGCTTGTTTATGGAGATGGGGGTTATGGGTGTTAACAGGGCTTGTTTATGGAGATGGGGGTTGTGGTGTGTTAACAGGGGCTTGTTTATGGAGATGGGGGTTATGGTGTGTTAACAGGGGCTGGTTTATGGAGATGGGGGTTATGGTGTGTTAACAGGGGCTGGTTTATGGAGATGGGGTTATGGGTGTTAACAGGGGCTTGTTTATGGAGATGGGGGTTATAGGTGTTAACAGGGGCTGGTTTATGGAGATGGGGGTTATGGTGTGTTAACAGGGGCTTGTTTATGGAGATGGGGGTTATGGTGTGTTAACAGGGCTTGTTTATGGAGCTGGGGGTTATGGGTGTTAACAGGGGCTGGTTTATGGAGATGGGGGTTATGGTGTGTTAACAGGGGCTTGTTTATGGAGATGGGGGTTATGGGTGTTAACAGGGGCTGTTTATGGAGATGGGGGTTATGGTGTGTTAACAGGGGCTTGTTTATGGAGATGGGGGTTATGGGTGTTAACAGGGCTTGTTTATGGAGCTGGGGGTTATGGGGTATTAACAGGGGCTGGTTTATGGAGATGGGGGTTATGGGGTGTTAACAGGGGCTTGTTTATGGAGCTGGGGGTTGTGGGGTGTTAACAGGGGCTGGTTTATGGAGATGGGGGTTGTGGGGTGTTAACAGGGCTTGTTTATGGAGATGGGGGTTATGGGGTGTTAACAGGGGCTGGTTTATGGAGATGGGGGTTATGGGGTGTTAACAGGGGCTGGTTTATGGAGATGGGGGTTATGGTGTGTTAACAGGGGCTGGTTTATGGAGATGGGGGTTATGGGTGTTAACAGGGCTTGTTTATGGAGATGGGGGTTATGGGGTGTTAACAGGGGCTTGTTCATGGAGATGGGGTTATGGGTGTTAACAGGGGCTGGTTTATGGAGATGGGGGTTATGGGGTGTGTTAACAGGGGCTTGTTTATGGAGATGGGGGTTATGGGTGTTAACAGGGCTTGTTTATGGAGATGGGGTTGTGGTGTGTTAACAGGGGCTTGTTTATGGAGATGGGGGGTTATGGTGTTAACAGGGGCTTGTTTATGGAGATGGGGGTTATGGTGTGTTAACAGGGGCTGGTTTATGGAGATGGGGGTTATGGGGTGTTAACAGGGGCTTGTTTATGGAGATGGGGGTTATGGGTGTTAACAGGGGCTGGTTTATGGAGATGGGGGTTATGGTGTGTTAACAGGGGCTGGTTTATGGAGATGGGGGTTATGGTGTGTTAACAGGGGCTTGTTTATGGAGATGGGGGTTATGGGTGTTAACAGGGGCTGGTTTATGGAGATGGGGGTTATGGTGTGTTAACAGGGGCTTGTTTATGGAGATGGGGGTTATGGGTGTTAACAGGGGCTGGTTTATGGAGATGGGGGTTATGGTGTGTTAACAGGGGCTTGTTTATGGAGATGGGGGTTATGGGTGTTAACAGGGCTTGTTTATGGAGCTGGGGGTTATGGGGTGTTAACAGGGGCTGGTTTATGGAGATGGGGGTTATGGTGTGTTAACAGGGGCTTGTTTATGGAGCTGGGGGTTGTGGGGTGTTAACAGGGGCTGGTTTATGGAGATGGGGGTTATGGGTGTTAACAGGGCTTGTTTATGGAGCTGGGGGTTATGGGTGTTAACAGGGGCTTGTTTATGGAGATGGGGGTTGTGGTGTGTTAACAGGGGCTGGTTTATGGAGATGGGGTTATGGGGTGTTAACAGGGGCTTGTTTATGGAGATGGGGTTTATGGTGTGTTAACAGGGGCTGGTTTATGGAGATGGGGGTTATGGGTGTTAACAGGGGCTTGTTTATGGAGCTGGGGGTTGTGGGGTGTTAACAGGGGCTGGTTTATGGAGATGGGGGTTATGGGTGTTAACAGGGCTTGTTTATGGAGCTGGGGTTATGGGTGTTAACAGGGGCTTGTTTATGGAGATGGGGGTTATGGTGTGTTAACAGGGGCTTGTTTATGGAGCTGGGGGTTATGGGTGTTAACAGGGGCTGGTTTATGGAGCTGGGGGTTATGGGTGTTAACAGGGGCTTGTTTATGGAGATGGGGGTTATGGTGTGTTAACAGGGGCTGGTTTATGGAGATGGGGGTTATGGGGTGTTAACAGGGCTTGTTTATGGAGCTGGGGGTTATGGGGGTGTTAACAGGGGCTGGTTTATGGAGATGGGGGTTGTGGGTGTTAACAGGGGCTGGTTTATGGAGATGGGGGTTATGGTGTGTTAACAGGGGCTGGTTTATGGAGATGGGGGTTATGGGGTGTTAACAGGGGCTTGTTTATGGAGATGGGGGTTATGGGGTGTTAACAGGGGCTTGTTTATGGAGATGGGGGTTATGGGTGTTAACAGGGGCTGGTTTATGGAGATGGGGGTTATGGGGTGTTAACAGGGGCTTGTTTATGGAGATGGGGGTTATGGGTGTTAACAGGGCTTGTTTATGGAGATGGGGGTTGTGGTGTGTTAACAGGGGCTTGTTTATGGAGATGGGGTTATGGTGTGTTAACAGGGGCTTGTTTATGGAGATGGGGGTTATGGGTGTTAACAGGGGCTTGTTTATGGAGATGGGGGTTATGGGTGTTAACAGGGGCTTGTTTATGGAGATGGGGGTTATGGGTGTTAACAGGGCTTGTTTATGGAGATGGGGGTTGTGGTGTGTTAACAGGGGCTTGTTTATGGAGATGGGGTTATGGTGTGTTAACAGGGGCTTGTTTATGGAGATGGGGGTTATGGGTGTTAACAGGGGCTTGTTTATGGAGATGGGGGTTATGGGGTGTTAACAGGGGCTGGTTTATGGAGATGGGGGTTATGGTGTGTTAACAGGGGCTGGTTTATGGAGATGGGGGTTATGGGGTGTTAACAGGGCTTGTTTATGGAGATGGGGGTTATGGGTGTTAACAGGGGCTGGTTTATGGAGATGGGGGTTATGGTGTGTTAACAGGGGCTTGTTTATGGAGATGGGGGTTATGGTGTGTTAACAGGGCTTGTTTATGGAGCTGGGGGTTATGGGTGTTAACAGGGGCTGGTTTATGGAGATGGTGTGTTAACAGGGGCTTGTTTATGGAGATGGGTGTTAACAGGGGCTGGTTTATGGAGATGGGGGTTATGGTGTGTTAACAGGGGCTTGTTTATGGAGATGGGGGTTATGGTGTGTTAACAGGGGCTTGTTTATGGAGATGGGGTTATGGGGTGTTAACAGGGGCTGGTTTATGGAGATGGGGGTTATGGGGTGTTAACAGGGGCTTGTTTATGGAGCTGGGGGTTGTGGGTGTTAACAGGGGCTGGTTTATGGAGATGGGGGTTATGGGTGTTAACAGGGCTTGTTTATGGAGCTGGGGGTTATGGGTGTTAACAGGGGCTTGTTTATGGAGATGGGGGTTGTGGTGTGTTAACAGGGGCTGGTTTATGGAGATGGGGGTTATGGGTGTTAACAGGGGCTTGTTTATGGAGATGGGGGTTATGGTGTGTTAACAGGGGCTGGTTTATGGAGATGGGGGTTATGGGTGTTAACAGGGGCTTGTTTATGGAGCTGGGGGTTGTGGGGTGTTAACAGGGGCTGGTTTATGGAGATGGGGTTATGGGGTGTTAACAGGGCTTGTTTATGGAGCTGGGGGTTATGGGTGTTAACAGGGCTGGTTTATGGAGCTGGGGGTTATGGGTGTTAACAGGGCTTGTTTATGGAGATGGGGGTTATGGTGTGTTAACAGGGGCTGGTTTATGGAGATGGGGTTATGGGGTGTTAACAGGGGCTTGTTTATGGAGATGGGGGTTGGGGGTGTTAACAGGGGCTGGTTTATGGAGATGGGGTTATGGGTGTTAACAGGGCTTGTTTATGGAGCTGGGGGGGTGTTAACAGGGGCTTGTTTATGGAGATGGGGGTTGTGGTGTGTTAACAGGGGCTGGTTTATGGAGATGGGGTTATGGGTGTTAACAGGGGCTTGTTTATGGAGATGGGGGTTATGGTGTGTTAACAGGGGCTGGTTTATGGAGATGGGGGTTATGGGTGTTAACAGGGGCTTGTTTATGGAGCTGGGGGTTGTGGGGTGTTAACAGGGGCTGGTTTATGGAGATGGGGTTATGGGTGTTAACAGGGCTTGTTTATGGAGCTGGGGGTTATGGGTGTTAACAGGGGCTTGTTTATTGGAGATGGGGGTTATGGTGTGTTAACAGGGGCTTGTTTATGGAGCTGGGGGTTATGGGTGTTAACAGGGGCTGTTTATGGAGCTGGGGGGGTGTTAACAGGGCTTGTTTATGGAGATGGGGGTTATGGTGTGTTAACAGGGGCTGGTTTATGGAGATGGGGGTTATGGGGTGTTAACAGGGGCTTGTTTATGGAGATGGGGGTTATGGGTGTTAACAGGGGCTGGTTTATGGAGATGGGGTTATGGGGTGTTAACAGGGGCTTGTTCATGGAGATGGGGGTTATGGGTGTTAACAGGGGCTGGTTTATGGAGCTGGGGGTTATGGGGTGTTAACAGGGCTTGGCATGGAGATGGGGGTTATGGGTGTTAACAGGGGCTGGTTTATGGAGATGGGGGTTATGGGTGTTAACAGGGGCTGGTTTATGGAGATGGGGGTTATGGGTGTTAACAGGGCTTGTTTATGGAGATGGGAGTTATGGTGTGTTAACAGGGGCTTGTTTATGGAGATGGGGGTTATGGTGTGTTAACAGGGGCTGGTTTATGGAGATGGGGGTTATGGTGTGTTAACAGGGGCTTGTTTATGGAGATGGGGGTTATGGGGTGTTAACAGGGGCTTGTTCATGGAGATGGGGGTTATGGGGTGTTAACAGGGGCTTGTTCATGGAGCTGGGGGTTATGGGGTGTTAACAGGGGCTTGTTTATGGAGATGGGGGTTATGGGTGTTAACAGGGGCTTGTTTATGGAGATGGGGGTTATGGGTGTTAACAGGGCTTGTTTATGGAGATGGGGGTTGTGGGGTGTTAACAGGGGCTTGTTTATGGAGATGGGGGTTATGGGGTGTTAACAGGGGCTTGTTTATGGAGCTGGGGGTTATGGGTGTTAACAGGGGCTGGTTTATGGAGATGGGGGTTATGGGGTGTTAACAGGGGCTTGTTTATGGAGATGGGGGTTATGGTGTGTTAACAGGGGCTTGTTTATTGAGATGGGGTTATGGTGTGTTAACAGGGGCTTGTTCATGGAGATGGGGGTTATGGTGTGTTAACAGGGGCTTGTTTATGGAGATGGGGGTTATGGGTGTTAACAGGGCTTGTTTATGGAGATGGGGGTTATGGTGTGTTAACAGGGGCTTGTTTATGGAGATGGGGGTTATGGGGTGTTAACAGGGGCTGGTTTATGGAGATGGGGTTATGGGGTGTTAACAGGGGCTGGTTTATGGAGATGGGGGTTATGGTGTGTTAACAGGGGCTTGTTCATGGAGATGGGGGTTATGGGGTGTTAACAGGGCTTGTTCATGGAGATGGGGTTATGGTGTGTTAACAGGGGCTTGTTTATGGAGATGGGGGTTATGGGGTGTTAACAGGGGCTTGTTCATGGAGATGGGGGTTATGGGGGTGTTAACAGGGCTTGTTTATGGAGATGGGGGTTATGGGGTGTTAACAGGGCTTGTTTATGGAGATGGGGGTTATGGGGTGTTAACAGGGGCTTGTTCATGGAGATGGGGGTTATGGGGTGTTAACAGGGGCTGGTTTATGGAGATGGGGGTTATGGGGTGTTAACAGGGGCTGGTTTATGGAGATGGGGGTTGTGGGGTGTTAACAGGGGCTGGTTTATGGAGATGGGGGTTATGGGGGTGTTAACAGGGGCTTGTTTATGGAGATGGGGGTTATGGGTGTTAACAGGGGCTTGTTTATGGAGATGGGGGTTATGGTGTGTTAACAGGGCTTGTTTATGGAGATGGGGGTTATGGGTGTTAACAGGGCTTGTTCATGGAGATGGGGGTTATGGGGTGTTAACAGGGGCTTGTTTATGGAGATGGGGGTTATGGGGTGTTAACAGGGGCTTGTTTATGGAGATGGGGGTTATGGGGTGTTAACAGGGGCTTGTTTATGGAGATGGGGGTTGTGGTGTGTTAACAGGGGCTGGTTTATGGAGATGGGGGTTATGGGTGTTAACAGGGGCTTGTTTATGGAGATGGGGGTTGTGGTGTGTTAACAGGGGCTTGTTTATGGAGATGGGGGTTATGGGTGTTAACAGGGGCTGGTTTATGGAGATGGGGGTTATGGTGTGTTAACAGGGGCTGGTTTATGGAGATGGGGGTTATGGTGTGTTAACAGGGCTTGTTTATGGAGATGGGGGTTATGGGGTGTTAACAGGGGCTTGTTATGGAGATGGGGGTTATGGTGTGTTAACAGGGGCTGGTTTATGGAGATGGGGGTTATGGGTGTTAACAGGGGCTGGTTTATGGAGATGGGGGTTATGGGGGTGTTAACAGGGGCTTGTTTATGGAGATGGGGGTTATGGTGTGTTAACAGGGGCTGGTTTATGGAGATGGGGGTTATGGGGTGTTAACAGGGGCTGGTTTATGGAGATGGGGGTTATGGTGTGTTAACAGGGGCTTGTTTATGGAGATGGGGGTTGTGGGTGTTAACAGGGGCTTGTTTATGGAGATGGGGGTTATGGGGTGTTAACAGGGGCTTGTTTATGGAGATGGGGTTGTGGGTGTTAACAGGGCTGGTTTATGGAGATGGGGGTTATGGGGTGTTAACAGGGGCTTGTTCATTGAGATGGGGGTTGTGGGTGTTAACAGGGGCTGGTTTATGGAGATGGGGGTTATGGTGTGGGGTGTTATGGAGATGGGAATTAGTTTAGGGCAGAGAGAGAACTCTTCAGATTGGACGGCTTTTTACTCTCCCCTCTCCTCTCCTCTCCTCTCCTCTCCTCTCCTCTCCCTCCCTCCCTCTCCTCTCCTCTCCTCTTCTCTTTCTGTTGGCCATAATTTGCCAACCCCCCCTCCCTCCCTCCTTGTCCTCTTCATCCTCTTCCTCCTCCTTCCTCCTCCATCCTCTTTCCACCCCTTACCCCTGATTTCTATAATACCAACAGTTTCATAATCACTTGATGAGTAATTTCCTCTCATTTGGGATTTGGAGTGAGTCTTTGTATTTTTTTAACACCTCTATTTCTCTCTCACCTCCGATTTTGTTAAGAGCATAATTGCACTTTAAAGAGTTGTGGGAGGAGGGGGGCTGCACATAATGTAGGTTGAGTAGAAACCATAGAAGTCATTATTTAAGCTTTAGGCCTTTAATTTTAATGCTAAAGGCTAGAAGATTGTTTATAAATTTTGCGAATTATTTTCTTTTCAGTTGTATTTTCCCCCAACAACATTCCTGGTTTGAAGCCAATCATTTTTATATAACTATGACACCGTTGGCTGCCCTTTTCACTGTTGATATAATGTACAGGTTTATTTCCAGTGTCGCGTAATGCTGTTGACAGCGGGCAAGATTCCGACCCCTTCAGTTACACTTGTTTGCACTGAGTTGCACTGGGGTCAGAACACAATCGAGGTTACATTAAGACACCGTGGAGCCTGCGTTTTGACGTTACCATGGTTGCGTTCCCGACCCCAGTGGAAACACGTAACTTCAGGGTCAGAATCTTTGTCAACATGCAGAACAGATAGGCAACCATGGTAACGTCCAAAACGCCTGCGGTGGCCACTGCTAGCAGGCTTGATGATGAAAAGGGCAGTTTTCCTGGAAAACGAGCGGTAATTGCAGTCTTCTCGATGTATCGTTGGCAGTGCAGTGGCACGTCCCATCTCTGCATTGAGGTACTTTTTCTAATCCATACTCGCCCCCGGCTCCGCGGTGTCTTAATAATGTAACCTTGATTGTGTTCTGACCCCAGTGCAACTCAATGTAAACAAGTGTAACTGAAGGGGTCGGAAACTTCCGGCAATCCCACATTGTGATATTGGCGACACAATGGTTCTGAATGGACTCTTTCACTGTTTCCACCTGACTTACTGATGTGGCTGAATAGAGACATGCAAATTGGGCACTTGCTGGTCTATTCTCTCTTTACCCAGTGTGTATGTGTGTGTGTGTGTGTGTGTGTGTGTGTGTGTGTGTGTGTGTGTGTGTGTGTGTGTGTGTGTGTGTGTGTGTGTGTGTGTGTGTGTGTGTGTGTGTGTGTGTGTGTGTGTGTGTGTGTGTGTGTGTGTGTGTGTCTGTCTCTGTGTGTGTGTGTGTGTGTGTGTGTGTGTGTGTGTGTGTGTGTGTGTGTGTGTGTGTGTGTGTGTGTGTGTGTGTGTGTGTGTGTGTGTGTGTGTGTGTGTGTGTGTGTGTGTGTGTGTGTGTGTGTGTGTAGATAAGAGCCTGGCCAGTGCCCTGCTGCTACACCTTGACTTCGTGTGCCTCTGCTTGGGCTGATTAAAGGTGGAACCCAGCTGAAGAAGTCAGGTTGGTCTCTCCATCTTTTTCTGCCTCTCCAGCCACCCTTAACAAAACACTGAAGTCATTTACAGGCATCAGTTGTCTCCTGGCCTCTTTTTAAAGAGGCCTTCGTAATTCTGTTCTCCAGCCATTTTAGGAGGGGGTTGGGACAGGGTAGCTACAGGACAGCCATTTTAGGAGGGGGTTGGAACAGGGTAGCTACATGGAAGGTTCAAATTGTATTTGTCTCAGGGTATATTTTGATAACATGCGTGACAATCAGCTTTTTCCAACTTTTATGTCACCTAGCTTACCTGGGTTACTTACCACTTAGCTTACCTGGGTTACTTAACACTTAGCTTATCTGGGTTACTTACCACTTAGCTTACCTGGGTTACTGACCACTTAGCTTGTCTGGGTTACTTACCACTTATCTAACCTGGGTTACTTACCACTTATCTAACCTGGGTTACTTACCACTTATCTAACCTGGGTTACTTACCACTTAGTTTACCTGGGTTACCTACCACCTATCTTATCTGGGTTACTTACCACTTAGCTTACCTGGGTTACTTACCACCTATCTTACCTGGGTTACTTACCACTTAGCTTACCTGGGTTACTTACCACCTATCTTACCTGGGTTACTTACCACCTATCTTACCTGGGTTACTTACCACTTAGCTTACCTGGGTTACTTACCACTTAGCTTACCTGGGTTACTTACCACCTATCTTACCTGGGTTACTTACCACCTATCTTACCTGGGTTACTTACCACCTATCTTACCTGGGTTACTTACCACTTAGCTTACCTGGGTTACTTACCACCTAGTTTACTTGATTGACAAAACATGTTATGATTGTAAATGCTGAGTGGGCGGAGACATGTGACTTATTAAAGCTTTATGGGTTCATGAAGAATATTATTGTGTTGCGTTCGTGCCGTGGGGTAGATCTTCATGGGCTATGCTCAGCCTTGTCTCAGGGTTGTAAGCTGGTGGTTGAAGATATCCTCTAGTGGTGTGGGTGCTGTGCTTTGTCAAAGTGGGTGGGGTTATATCCTGCCTGGTTGGCCCTGTCCGGGGGTATAGTCGGACGGGGCCACAGTGTCTCCCTTCCTCCTGTCTCAGCTTCCAGTATTTATTTATAGTTTATGTCGGGGGCGAGGGTCAGTTTGTTATATCTGGAGTATTTCTCCTGTCTTATCCAGTGTCCTGTGTGAATTTAAGTATGCTCTCTTTAATTCTCTCTCTCTCTGTATCTCTCTCTCTCTCTCTCTCTCTCAGGGGACCTGAGCCCTAGGACCATGCCTCAGGACTACCTGGCAGGACTATGGCTATGGAACACGAACCTGTTCACCGGATGTGCTACCTTGTTCTGGATCTGCTGTTTTCTACTCTCTCCCTACCTAAATTATTTTTCATGTAACTTTGCAGTCAAATTTACAGTAGCCATTATTGCGAAAAAATGCCATGCTATTGTTTGAAGAGAGCTCCATACAACATAACAGTTTGATAAATTCACCTCTGAAGGTGAAATGTGAACTTACATTCTGAAATCTTGCTCTGATTTATCATCCAAAGGGTCCCAGAGATAACATGATGTGTCGTTTTGTTAGATAAAATCATTTTCCATATCATAAAAAGGTTCATATAGCATGCACGATCGATTTTGTATTTCCACTCGTTCAATTTGCAAAGAAAGGAATCTGTGAAAATCTAACCCTAAACATTGTTTCAACCAGACAAATCACGTTTGTATGTATTCCTCAGAGATCCTAGAAGGTAACCAGACTTCACTATATCAATAGGGGTGTAGTATATCCTATAGGACACCATATCAGAGATCCTAGAAGCTAACCAGACTTCACTATATCAATAGGGGTGTAGTATATCCTATAGGACACCATATCAGAGATCCTAGAAGCTAACCAGACTTCACTATATCATTAGGGGTGTAGTATATCCTATAGGACACCATATCAGAGATCCTAGAAGCTAACCAGACTTCACTATATCATTAGGGGTGTAGTATATCCTATAGGACACCATATCAGAGATCCTAGAAGCTAACCAGACTTCACTATATCATTAGGGGTGTAGTATATCCTATAGGACACCATATCAGAGATCCTAGAAGCTAACCAGACTTCACTATATCATTAGGGGTGTAGTATATCCTATAGGACACCATATCAGAGTTCCTAGAACGTAACCAGACTTCACTATATCATTAGGGGTGTAGTATATCCTATAGGACACCATATCAGAGTTCCTAGAACGTAACCAGACTCCACTATATCATTAGGGGTGTAGTATGTTTTTTTTACTAGGCAAGTCAGTTATGAACAAATTCTTATTTTCAATGACGGCCTAGGAACAGTAGGTTAACTGCCTGTTCAGGGGCAGAACGACAGATTTGTACCTTGTCAGCTCGGGGATTTGAACTTGCAACCTTTCGGTTACTAGTCCAACGCTCTAACCACTAGGCTACCCTGCCACCCCAGGATGTCCTATAGGACACCATATCAGAGATCCAAGAAGCTAACCAGACTTCACTACATCATTAGGGGTGTAGTATATCCTATAGGACACCATATCAGAGATCCTAGAAGCTAACCAGACTTCACTATATCATTAGGGGTGTAGTATATCCTATTGACACCATATCAGAGATCCTAGAACGTAACCAGACTTCACTATATCATTAGGGGTGTAGTAATTTTAACTATGCCACTTTGTTTACATACTCATCTCATATGTATGTACTGTACTCGATACCATCTACTGTATCTTGCCTATGCCGCTCTGTACCATCACTCATTCATATATCTTTATGTACATATTCTTAATCCCCTTACACTGTGTATAAGACAGTAGTTTTGGAATTGTTAGTTAGATTACTCGTTGGTTATTACTGCATTGTCGGAACTAGAAGCACAAGCATTTCGCTACACTCGCATTAACATCTGCTAACCATGTGTATGTGACAAATACAATTTGATTTGATTTGATTTCATTTTGTGTTATATTCTCCTACATTCAATTCACATTTCCACAAACTTCAAAGTGTTTCCTTTCAAATGGTACCAAGAATATGCATATACTTGCTTCAGGGCCTGAGATACAGGCAGTTAGATTTGGGTCATTTAGGTCGAACAATGTAAAACAGGGGTATAAAAAGGGGTATATCCCTAGGAAGAACAGACCCTGTATATAGTCACCTTCCCCCTATATATATCTACCTCCATCACTCCAGTATCCCTGTCTCCTTACCCCTATACATATCTACCTCCATCACTCCAGTATCCCTGTCTCCTTACCCCTATACATATCTACCTCCATCACTCCAGTACCCTGTCTCCTTACCCCTATACATATCTACCTCCATCACTCCAGTATCCCTGTCTCCTTACCCCTATACATATCTACCTCCATCACTCCAGTATCCCTGTCCCCTTCCCCTATACATATCTACCTCCATCACTCCAGTATCCCTGCCTCCTTCCCCTATACATATCTACCTGCATCACTCCAGTATCCCTGTCTCCTTCCCCCTATACATATCTACCTCCATCACTCCAGTATCCCTGTCCCCTTCCCCCTATACATATCTACCTCCATCACTCCAGTATCCCTGCCTCCTTCCCCCTATACATATCTACCTCCATCACTCCAGTATCCCTGTCTCCTTCCCCCTATACATATCTACCTCCATCACTCCAGTATCCCTGTCTCCTCCCCCCTATACATATCTACCTCCATCACTCCAGTATCCCTGTCTCCTTCCCCTATGCATATCTACCTCCATCACTCCAGTATCCCTGTCTCCTTCCCCCTATACATATCTACCTCCTACTGACCCTGTATATAGTCACCTTACCCCTATACATATCTACCTCCATCACTCCAGTATCCCTGTCTCCTTACCCCTATACATATCTTCCTCCATCACTCCAGTATCCCTGTCTCCTTACCCCTATACATATCTACCTCCATCACTATACATATCTACCTCCATCACTCCAGTATCCCTGTCTCCTTCCCCCTATACATATCTACCTCCATCACTCCAGTATCCCTGTCTCCTTCCCCCTATACATATCTACCCCCATCACTCCAGTATCCCTGTCCCCTTCCCCCTATACATATCTACCTCCATCACTCCAGTATCCCTGTCTCCTTACCCCTATACATATCTACCTCCATCACTCCAGTATCCCTGTACATTGTTAATATGGTACTGACCCTGTATATAGTCACCTTCCCCCTATACATATCTACCTCCATCACTCCAGTATCCCTGTACATTGTTAATATGGTACTGAACTGACCCTGTATATAGATTCTTACTTTCTGTGTTCTTCTTATTTCTTATTTTTATTTATTGTGTGTTATTGTTCTACCATTTAATTTAGTATTACATTGATATTGATATTGATTACAGTCGAGCTGGGAAGAAAGTCCACCACCCTCTACACCTCCTCCTGCTCCTCCTCCCTCTGCTCTCTCCTCTCGACTCCTCCAACCCCCTCCTTCTCTCTACACCTCCTCCTGCTCCTCCTCCTCTCTGCTCTCTCCTCTCGACTCCTCCAACCCCTCCACCCCCTGCGCCTCATCCTCCACCTCCTGCTCCTCCTCCTCTATCACCACCCCTCCTTCTCTCTACACCTCCCTCCTCTCTCCTCCTCCACCTCCCTCCTCTCTCTTCCTCCCTCCACCTACCTCCTCTCTCCTCCCTCCTCACTCCGCCTCCCTCCACCTACCTCCTCTCTCCTCCACCTCCCTCCTCTCTCCTCCTCCCTCCACATCCTTCCTCTCTCCTCCCTCCCCCTCCCTCCTCTCTCCTCCTCCTCCACCTCCCTCTCTCCTCCTCCCCCTCCCTCCTCTCTCCTCCTCCACCCCCTCCTCTCTCCTCCTCCACCTCCCTCCTCTCCTCCACCATCCTTTCTCCTCCCTCCACCTCCCTCCTCTCTCCTCTTCCCTCCACCTACCTCCTCTCTCCTTCTCCACCACCCTCCTCTCTCCTCCCTCCTCCACCATCCTCTCTACTTCTCCACCCCCTGCTCTGTGCTCTGACGGTAAAGGGAGGGAGCCAGGACTTATTTGTGTGAGTGAGAGTGTGTGTGTGTGTGTGTGAACAGCGGGGTGCAGCACTGTCACAGCCTCTGTTGGATGACTCCTACTACCCCCCACTACTCTGGTTGCGTGAGTCTCTGACCTCTCCACTCTCACCACGACAGACAGGCTTGAGTTCACAGCATCTGATTTAACTCCTTCACCGCAGTCCGTTGTCACCACCACTACTATTCCACTACCCCCACTATCATACTACCCCCACTACCACTACTATCCTACTACCCCCACTATCCTATTACCCCCACCACCACTACTATCCTATTACCCCCACCACCACTACTATCCTACTACCCCCACTATCATACTACCCCACTACCACTACTATCCTACTACCCCCACTATCCTATTACCCCCACCACCACTACTATCCTATTACCCCCCACCACCACTACTATCCTACTACCCCCACTATCCTATTACCCCCACTACCACTACTATCCTACTACCACTACTACCACTACTATCCTACTACCCCCCACCACCACTACTATCCTACTACCCCCACTATCCTACTACCCCCACTACCACTACTATCCTACTACCCCCACTACCACTACTATCCTACGACCCCCACTATCCTACTACCCCACTACCACTACTATCCTACTACCCCCACTACCACTACTATCCTACTACCCCACTACCACTACTATCCTACTACCCCCACTACCACTACTATCCAACTACCCCCACCACCACTACTATCCTACTACCCCCACTACCACTACTATCCTACTACCACTACTATCCTACTACCCCCACTACCACTACTATCCTACGACCCCCCACTATCCTACTACCCCCACTACCACTACTATCCCACTACCCCCACTACCACCACTATCCTACTACCCCCACTACCACTACTATCATACTACCCCCACTACCACTACTATCCTACTACCCCCACTACCACTACTATCCTACTACCCCCCACTACCACTACTGTCCTACTACCCCCACTACCACTACTATCCTACTACCCACTACTATCCTACTACCACTACTATCCTACTACCCCACCACCACTACTATCCTACTACCCACTACCACTACTATCCTACTACCCCCACTACCACTACTGTCCTACTACCCCCACTACCACTACTATCCTACTACCCCCCACTACCACTACTGTCCTACTACCCCACAACCACTACTATGTTACTACCCCCACTACCACTACTATCCTACTACCCCCACCACCACTACTATCCTACTACCCACTACCACTACGATCCTACTACCCCCACCACCACTACTATCCTATTACCCCCCACCACCACTACTATCCTACTACCCCCACTACCACTACTATCCTACTACCCACTACCACTACTATCCTACTACCCACTACCACTACTATCCTACTACCCACTACCACTACTATCCTATTACCCCCCACCACCACTACTATCCTATTACCCCCCACCAACACTACTATCCTACTACCCCCACTACCACTACCATCCTACGACCCCCCACTATCCTACTACCCCCACTACCACTACTATCCTACTACCCCCACTACCACTACTATCCTACTACCCCCACTACCACTACTATCCTACGACCCCCCACTATCCTACTACCCCCACTACCACTACTATCCTACGACCCCACTATCCTACTACCCCCACCACCACTACTATCCTACTACCGCCACTATCCTACTACCCCCACTACCACTACTATCCTACTACCCCACTACCACTACTATCCTACTACCCCCACTATCCTATTACCCCCACTACCACTACTGTCCTACTACCCCACCACCACTACTATCCTATTACCCCCACCACCACTACTATCCTACTACCCCCACTACCACTACTATCCTACTACCCCCACTACCACTACTATCCTATTACCCCCACTACCACTACTATCCTACTACCCCCCACTACCACTACTATCCTACTACCCCCACTACCACTACTATCCTACTACCCCCACTACCACTACTGTCCTACTACCAATACTACCACTACTATCCTACTACCCCCACCACCACTACTATCCTACTACCCCCACCACCACTACTATCCTACTACCCCCACTACCACTACTTTCCTACTACCCCCCACTACCACTACTATCCTACTACCCCCCACTACCACTACTATCCTACTACCCCCACCACCACTACTATCCTACTACCCCCACTACCACTACTATCCTACTACCCCCACTACCACTACTATCCTACTGCCCCCCACTACCCCCACTATCCTACAACCACTACTATTCTACTACCCCCACTACCACTACTATCCTACTACCCCCACTATCCTACAACCACTACTATCCTACTACCACTACCACCACTACTATCCTACTACCCCCACTACCACTACTTTCCTACTACCCCCCACTACCACTACTATCCTACTACCCCCCACTACCACTACTATCCTACTACCCCCACCACCACTACCATCCTACTACCCCCCACTACCACTACTATCCTACTACCCCCACTTCCACTACTATCCTACTGCCCCCCACTACCCCCACTATCCTACAACCACTACTATTCTACTACCCCCACTACCACTACTATCCTACTACCCCCACTACCACTACTATCCTACTACCCCCACTTCCACTACTATACTACTACCCCCACTATCCTACAACCACTACTATTCTACTACCCCCACTTCCACTACTATCCCACTACCCCCCACTACCACTACTTTCCTACTACCCCCCACTACCACTACTATCCTACTACCCCCACCACCACTACTATCCTACTACCCCCACTACCACTACTATCCTACTACCCCCCACTACCACTACTATCCTACTACCCCCACTACCACTACTATTCTACTACCCCCACTACCACTACTATTCTACTACCCCCACTACCACTACTATCCTACTACCCCCACTTCCACTACTATCCTACTACCCCCACTATCCTACAACCACTACTATTCTACTACCCCCACTTCCACTACTATCCTACTACCCCCACTATCCTACAACCACTACTATTCTACTACCCCCACTACCACTACTATCCTACTACCCCCACTACCACTACTATCCTACTACCCCCACTTCCACTACTATCCTACTGCCCCCCACTACCACTACTATCCTACTACCCCCACTATCCTACAACCACTACTATTCTACTACCCCCCACTACCACTACTATTCTACTACCCCCACTACCACTACTATCCTACTGCCCCCCACTACCACTACTATCCTACTACCCCACTACCACTACTATCCTACTACCCCCCACTACCACTACTATCCTACTACCCCCACTACCACTACTATGTTACTACCCCACTACCACTACTATCCTACTACCCCCCACTTCCACTACTATCCTACTACCCCCACTACCACTACTATGTTACTACCCCCACTACCACTACTATCCTACTACCCCCCACTTCCACTACTATCCTACTACCCCCACCACCACTACTATCCTACTACCCCCACTACCACTACTATCCTACTACCCCCACTACCACTACTATCCTACTACCCCCCACTACCACTACTATCCTACTACCCCCACTACCACTACTATGTTACTACCCCCACCACCACTACTATCCTACTACCCCCACCACCACTACTATCCTACTACCCCCACTACCACTACTATCCTACTACCCTCCACTACCACTACTATCCTACTACCCCCACTTCCACTACTATCCTACTGCCCCCCACTACCCCCACTATCCTACAACCACTACTATTCTACTACCCCCACTTCCACTACTATCCCACTACCCCCCACTACCACTACTTTCCTACTACCCCCACTACCACTACTTTCCTACTACCCCCCACTACCACTACTATCCTACTACCCCCCACCACCACTACTATCCTACTACCCCCACTACCACTACTATCCTACTACCCCCACTACCACTACTTTCCTACTACCCCCCACTACCACTACTATCCTACTACCCCCACCACCACTACTATCCTACTACCCCCACTACCACTACTATCCTACTACCCCCCACTACCACTACTATCCTACTACCCCCACTACCACTACTATTCTACTACCCCCACTACCACTACTATTCTACTACCCCCACTACCACTACTATCCTACTACCCCCACTTCCACTACTATCCTACTACCCCCACTATCCTACAACCACTACTATTCTACTACCCCCACTTCCACTACTATCCTACTACCCCCACTATCCTACAACCACTACTATCCTACTACCCCCACTACCACTACTATCCTACTACCCCCACAATCACTACTATCCTACTACCCCCACAATCACTACTATCCTACTACCCCCACTACCACTACTATCCTACTACCCCCACTTCCACTACTATCCTACTGCCCCCCACTACCACTACTATCCTACTACCCCCACTATCCTACAACCACTACTAACCACTACTATCCTACTGCCCCCACTACCACTACTATCCTACTACCCCCACTACCACTACTATCCTACTACCCCCCACTACCACTACTATCCTACTACCCCCACTACCACTACTATCCTACTACCCCCCACCCCACTACCACTACCCCCACTACCACTACCCACTACCACTACCCCACTTCCACTACTATCCTACTACCCCCACTACCACTACTATGTTACTACCCCCACTACCACTACTATCCTACTACCCCCCACTTCCACTACTATCCTACTACCCCCACTATAATTCAACACTACCACCATCACCACTACTACTAAAATAGTGCACTAAATATGAAATAGTGACATTTGTGACACAGCCACAACCCTTGCAGCACGTCATCCTGGTTATTGTAAAGCGATGCTCGGTGTTAATGAACAGACATGACAATGTGTCTCTTCTCCTCTGCTTTCAGTAAAATGTGATTTCCTCAGGATGATGTGGCAACCATTTACTCCCATCAGCTCCCCACTGGGGTAATCCCAACGTTAAAATGTCCTATCTTGGTTTGTCTGTTGCTAATGTAAAGTACATTTGAAACATGCTGTTGTGGTGGGAAGAAGAGAAAGATTTTCTTTGGTACACCTTGTTTTTGTTTTTCTTTATCTATCTGAGCGAACGGAGGGATGTGTTTGAGGCGGTATTTAGAGAGAGGGTGTGGGAGGAGGCTTTAACATCCTTATAGACTGAGACTCCATAGAGGACTCAGCGTGTTAATGCAGAACGGTTGTCGCTCTGAGCTAGCTCAGGGAGACTGTTGATCTAAAGAGAATGGAAAGTACTCTGAAAACGACAGGGGTGTATTGGGTTCGGGATCGTATCTGTGTTTGCATCCCATAACGCGCCTTCCTCGGATAATTATTCTAATTTTTTTTTCTCGCTTCCCAATTCCAGGCTTCCTACTCAGACCTGTTTCCCAATCCTACAAATCCCCTCTAACTTTCTGTCTGTGTTTGGGGCCTCCAAAAAGCTCCCCTGCTTAGGAAAGTACTTCCCGGTACGTTGCCTTGTGTTGAGGACTCCCTGACGTTATTTTAAAACCTAAGTACTGTTGAGAAACAGGAGAAGTGGACTATCATCTGACCCTGAGACAGGGTAGCAGGGTACAGGCCCTGGTCTCTCCTTCTCTATTCAGGAGACCCTGAGACAGGGTAGCAGGGTATAGGCCCTGGTCTCTCCTTCTCTATTCAGGAGACCCTGAGACAGGGTAGCAGGGTACAGGCCCTGGTCTCTCCTTCTCTATTTAGGAGACCCTGAACAATGCACACAGGGAAGGCCCTGGTCCTCAAAATCTCTATGTCAGGTGAGACCCTGAGACAGGGTAGCAGACATTTATAGGCCCTGGTCTCTCCTTCTCTATTCAGGAGACCCTGAGACAATATGGGTAGCAGGATATCAGGCCCTGGTCTCTCCTTCAATCTATTTACCTGATGAGACCCTGAGACAGGGTAGCAGGGTACAGGCCCTGGTCTCTCCTTGAGATCTATTCAGGAGACCCTGAGACATGGGTGCTGGGTACAGGCCCTGGTCTCAGATGCTTTCTATCAGGAGACCCTGAGACAGGATGAGATGCTGTTGATATCAGGCCCTGGTCTGTTTATCTATTCATGAGACCCTGAGACAGGGTGCTGGTCAACAGGCCCTGGATCTCTCCTATCTATCTATTCAGGAGACCCTGAGACAGGGTAGCAGGATACAGGCCCTGGTCTCACCTTCAATATTGAGAGCCCTGAGACAGGGTAGCAGGATATCAGGCCCTGGTCTCTCCTTCTCTGATTCAGGAGACCCTGAGACAGGGTAGCTGAGTACAGGCCCTGGTCTCTGATTCTCTATTCAGATGAGATGCCCTGAGACAGGGTAGCAGGGTACAGGCCCTGGTCTCTCCTTCTCTATTCAGGAGACCCTGAGATCAGGGTAGAGGGTACATGCCCTGGTCTCTATCAATATTCAGAGACCCTGAGACAGGGTAGCAGGGACAGGCCCTGTCTCTATCTCTATCATGAGACCCTGAGACAATATGAGGGTACAGGCCCTGGTCTCTCCTTCTCTATTTAGGAGACCCTGAGACAGAGTAGCAGGGTACAAAGGAAGAGCTAATCCAGACTGAACAATGCACACAATGAACCAACTGAACCTCAAAATCCTTTTTGATTCGCTATAGGATGTGTCGTGTAATGTTTTTATTGGCTGTTTCTTAAGTGTATGCGTTTCTGTAAATAGTCAGATTCGCCTTAATTTGACAAAGACATTTACATACACACAGAATATGACCTGATGAGATGCTGTTGATATCAATATGATGAGATGCTGTTGATATCAATATGATGAGATGCTGTTGATATCAATATGATGAGATGCTGTTGATATCAATATGATGAGATGCTGTTGATATCAATATGATGAGATGCTGTTGATATCGACCTGATGAGATGCTGTTGATATCGACCTGATGAGATGCTGTTGATATCAATATGATGAGATGCTGTTGATATCTATATGATGAGATGCTGTTGATATCAATATGATGAGATGCTGTTGATATCAATATGATGAGATGCTGTTGATATCAATATGATGAGATGCTGTTGATATCAATATGATGAGATGCTGTTGATATCAATATGATGAGATGCTGTTGATATCTATATGATGAGATGCTGTTGATATCTATATGATGAGATGCTGTTGATATCAATATGATGAGATGCTGTTGATATCTATATGATGAGATGCTGTTGATATTGATGATGAGATGCTGTTGATATCAATATGATGAGATGCTGTTGATATCAATATGATGAGATGCTGTTGATATCTATATGATGAGATGCTGTTGATATCAATATGATGAGATGCTGTTGATATCAATATGATGAGATGCTGTTGATATCTATATGATGAGATGCTGTTGATATCAATATGATGAGATGCTGTTGATATCAATATGATGAGATGCTGTTGATATCGATATGATGAGATGCTGTTGATATCTATATGATGAGATGCTGTTGATATCGACCTGATGAGATGAGGCTGATATCGACCTGATGAGATGCTGTTGATATCAATATGATGAGATGCTGTTGATATCTATATGATGAGATGCTGTTGATATCAATATGATGAGATGCTGTTGATATCAATATGATGAGATGCTGTTGATATCAATATGATGAGATGCTGTTGATATCAATATGATGAGATGCTGTTGATATCAATATGATGAGATGCTGTTGATATCAATATGATGAGATGCTGTTGATATCTATATGATGAGATGCTGTTGATATCAATATGATGAGATGCTGTTGATATCGATATGATGAGATGCTGTTGATATCGATATGATGAGATGCTGTTGATATCAATATGATGAGATGCTGTTGATATCAATATGATGAGATGCTGTTGATATCAATATGATGAGATGCTGTTGATATCGACCAATATGATGAGATGCTGTTGATATCAATATGATGAGATGCTGTTGATATCAATATGATGAGATGCTGTTGATATCAATATGATGAGATGCTGTTGATATCAATATGATGAGATGCTGTGCTGATATCAATATGATGAGATGCTGTTGATATCAATATGATGAGATGCTGTTGATATCAATATGATGAGATGCTGTTGATATCAATATGATGAGATGCTGTTGATATCAATATGATGAGATGCTGTTGATATCTATATGATGAGATGCTGATATATATGATGAGATGCTGTTGATATCAATATGATGAGATGCTGTTGATATCAATATGATGAGATGCTGTTGATATCGATATGATGAGATGCTGTTGATATCAATATGATGAGATGCTGTTGATATCAATATGATGAGATGCTGTTGATATCAATATGATGAGATGCTGTTGATATCGACCTGATGAGATGCTGTTGATATCAATATGATGAGATGCTGTTGATATCGACCTGATGAGATGCTGTTGATATCAATATGATGAGATGCTGTTGATATCAATATGATGAGATGCTGTTGATATCAATATGATGAGATGCTGTTGATATCAATATGATGAGATGCTGTTGATATCTATATGATGAGATGCTGTTGATATCAATATGATGAGATGCTGTTGATATCAATATGATGAGATGCTGTTGATATCAATATGATGAGATGCTGTTGATATCAATATGATGAGATGCTGTTGATATCAATATGATGAGATGCTGTTGATATCTATATGATGAGATGCTGTTGATATCAATATGATGAGATGCTGTTGATATCAATATGATGAGATGCTGTTGATATCAATATGATGAGATGCTGTTGATATCTATATGATGAGATGCTGTTGATATCAATATGATGAGATGCTGTTGATATCAATATGATGAGATGCTGTTGATATCAATATGATGAGATGCTGTTGATATCAATATGATGAGATGCTGTTGATATCAATATGATGAGATGCTGTTGATATCAATATGATGAGATGCTGTTGATATCAATATGATGAGATGCTGTTGATATCGATATGATGAGATGCTGTTGATATCAATATGATGAGATGCTGTTGATATCTATATGATGAGATGCTGTTGATATCAATATGATGAGATGCTGTTGATATCAATATGATGAGATGCTGTTGATATCAATATGATGAGATGCTGTTGATATCAATATGATGAGATGCTGTTGATATCAATATGATGAGATGCTGTTGATATCAATATGATGAGATGCTGTTGATATCGACCTGATGAGATGCTGTTGATATTGATATGATGAGATGCTGTTGATATCAATATGATGAGATGCTGTTGATATCAATATGATGAGATGCTGTTGATATCTATATGATGAGATGCTGTTGATATCAATATGATGAGATGCTGTTGATATCTATATGATGAGATGCTGTTGATATCAATATGATGAGATGCTGTTGATATCAATATGATGAGATGCTGTTGATATCAATATGATGAGATGCTGTTGATATCTATATGATGAGATGCTGTTGATATCAATATGATGAGATGCTGTTGATATCAATATGATGAGATGCTGTTGATATCGATATGATGAGATGCTGTTGATATCAATATGATGAGATGCTGTTGATATCAATATGATGAGATGCTGTTGATATCAATATGATGAGATGCTGTTGATATCGATATGATGAGATGCTGTTGATATCAATATGATGAGATGCTGTTGATATCAATATGATGAGATGCTGTTGATATCAATATGATGAGATGCTGTTGATATCAATATGATGAGATGCTGTTGATATCAATATGATGAGATGCTGTTGATATCAATATGATGAGATGCTGTTGATATCTATATGATGAGATGCTGTATATGATGAGATGCTGTTGATATCAATATGATGAGATGCTGTTGATATCAATATGATGAGATGCTGTTGATATCAATATGATGAGATGCTGTTGATATCAATATGATGAGATGCTGTTGATATCGACATGATGAGATGCTGTTGATATCAATATGATGAGATGCTGTTGATATCGACCTGATGAGATGCTGTTGATATCAATATGATGAGATGCTGTTGATATCAATATGATGAGATGCTGTTGATATCAATATGATGAGATGCTGTTGATATCAATATGATGAGATGCTGTTGATATCAATATGATGAGATGCTGTTGATATCGACCTGATGAGATGCTGTTGATATCAATATGATGAGATGCTGTTGATATCAATATGATGAGATGCTGTTGATATCAATATGATGAGATGCTGTTGATATCAATATGATGAGATGCTGTTGATATCAATATGATGAGATGCTGTTGATATCTATATGATGAGATGCTGTTGATATCGATATGATGAGATGAGGCTGATATCGACCTGATGAGATGCTGTTGATATCAATATGATGAGATGCTGTTGATATCAATATGATGAGATGCTGTTGATATCAATATGATGAGATGCTGTTGATATCAATATGATGAGATGCTGTTGATATATGATGAGATGCTGATGTTGACAACAATAAACAGACAGAGGATTGTTCACATCCTCTACACACATTATAAGCAACATAGATACAGTTTATTAAATGTCACATTTAACTTTGTCTTAAGGTCCTATGTTATTACTACTGTAGCTAGTACTGACAGATTAGCTGGCGTCATTTCCGGTCACAACTTGTAGACTTGTTTTACGTACTGCTGTGTGGTTTGTTGCTAACCTTACTTTGCTACCTGCCAAATTTATGGTTTTTAGTTTTTAATTACCATATTATATTTTTAAAAAATTGCCCCTCACTCAACTTTTTCACTCCGGACGCTTTATCTGGACGTGGTTCGTCAGGACCTCCAACAGCCGACGCTAAGTAGTAACATTAACATGATGCCTTCTAATTGCATTCGCTGTACTCATAATATACAGGAGAACGATCCCCTTACGGCGAGGATAGCTGTGCTGCAAGCCCAGCTTCAGACGCAATCGTTAGGCAAGGGTAACTTCAGTGTAGGAAAGAGTCTCACAACTCAATCTCTGGGTAAACTGTTTTCTGCCCCTCCCAAAAGATCGAATTTGTAAAAATTTGGGCCTCTTTCTGGGACTCACCCACAAACAGGATCAAGCCTGACCTGTTGAGGAGTGACAGACTCCATCCTAGCTGGAGGGGTGCTCTCATCTTATCTACCAACATAGACAGGGCTCTAACTCCTCTAGCTCCACAATGAAATAGGGTGCAGGCCAGGCAGCAGGATGTTAGCCAGCCTGCCAGCTAAGTGGAGTCTGCCACTAGCACAGTCAGTGTAGTCAGCTCAGCTATCCCCATTGAGACCGTGTCTGTGCCTCGACCTAGGTTGGGCAAAACTAAACATGGCGGTGTTCGCCTTAGCAATCTCACTAGGATAAAGACCTCCTCCATTTCTGTCATTATTGAAAGAGATCGTGATATCTCACATCTCAAAATAGGGCTACTTAATGTTAGATCCCTTACTTCAAAGGCAATTATAGTCAATGAACTAATCACTTATCTTGATGTGATTGGCCTGACTGAAACATGGCTTAAGCCTGATTAATTTACTATGTTAAATGAGGCCTCACCTCCTGCTTACACTAGTGACCATATCCCCCGTGAATCCTGCAAAGGCGGAGGTGTTGCTAACATGTACGATAGCAAATTTCAATCTACATAAAAATAAAGACTGTGCTTTTGTCTTTTGAGCTTCTAGTCATGAAATCTATGCAGCTCTATCACTTATAAAAGTCCCTCCCTGGAAGCCTGTGTTTGAGACATAAGAAAGTAGATGGTGGCCAATGTTCTACTTTTAAACTCAGGCAAAATGGAGATGCTAGTTCTAGGTCCCAAGAAACAAAGAAATCTTCTGTTGAATTTGACAATTAATCTTGATGGTTGTACAGTCGTCTCAAATAAAACTGTGAAGGACCTCGGCCTTACTCTGGACCCTGATCTCTCTTTTGACGAACATATCAGGACTGTTTCAAAGTTTGAAACTTGACTAGAACCAAAAAAATGAATCATATTACTCCAGTGTTAGCCTCCCTACACTGGCTTCCTGTCAAGGCAAGGGCTGATTTCAAGGTTTTAACCTACAAAGCTTTACATGGGCTTGCTCCTACCTATCTTTCCGATTTGGTCCTGCCATACATACCTACACGTACGCTACGGTCACAAGACGTAGGTCTCCTTGCTGTTCCCAGAATTTCTGAGCAAACAGCTGGAGTCAGGGCTTTCTCCTATGGAGCTTTTTTTTTATGGAACGGTCTGCCTATCTATGTGATAGACACAAAATCGGTCTCAACCTTTAAGTCTTTACTGAAGACTCATCTCTTCAGTAGGTCATATGATTGAGTGTAGTCTGACCCACGAGTGTGAAGGTGAACGGAAAGGCTCTGGAGCATCAGATGATGTAAGAAGGGAATTATAAATACATTTGATTGATTAGACTGATCCTATTTCGCCTCCTCCCCAGAGACGTTAGTTCAGCCTCCTCCCCAGAGACGTTAGTTCCATCCCTGTGTAGAGAGGTATCCTGTCAGCCTCCTCCCCAGAGACGTTAGTTCCATCCCTCCCCAGAGAGGTATCCTGTCAACCTCCTCCCCAGACACGTTAGTTCCATCCCTGTGTAGGGAGGTATCCTATTCCGCCTCCTCCCCAGACATGTTAGTTCAGCCTCCTCCCCAGAGACGTTAGTTCAGCCTCCTCCCCAGACATGTTAGTTCAGCCTCCTCCCCAGGGATGTTAGTCTAGCCTCCTCCCCATGGATGTTTGTTCCGCCTCCTCCCCAGAGACGTTAGTTCAGACTCCTCCCCAGAGACGTTAGTTCAGCCTCCTCCCCAGAGACGTTAGTTCAGCCTCCTCCCCAGAGACGTTAGTTCCATCCCTGTGTAGAGAGGTATCCTGTCAGCCTCCTCCCCAGAGACGTTAGTTCCATCCCTGTGTAGGGAGGTATCCTATTCCGCCTCCTCCCCAGACATGTTAGTTCAGCCTCCTCCCCAGACATGTTAGTTCAGCCTCCTCCCCAGGGATGTTAGTTCAGCCTCCTCCCCAGACATGTTAGTCCAGCCTCCTCCCCAGAAATGTTAGTTCAGCCTCCTCCCCAGGGATGTTAGTTCAGCCTCCTCCCCAGACATGTTAGTTCAGCCTCCTCCCCAGACATGTTAGTTCAGCCTCCTCCCCAGGGATGTTAGTCCAGCCTCCTCCCCATGGATGTTTGTTCAGCCTCCTCCCCAGGGATGTTAGTTCAGCCTCCTCCCCAGGGATGTTAGTCCAGCCTCCTCCCCAGGGATGTTAGTTCAGCCTCCTCCCCAGGGATGTTAGTTCAGCCTCCTCCCCAGACATGTTAGTTCAGCCTCCTCCCCAGACATGTTAGTTCAGCCTCCTCCCCAGGGACATTAGTTCAGCCTCCTCCCCAGGGATGTTAGTCCAGCCTCCTCCCCAGGGACGTTAGTTCAGCCTCCTCCCCAGACATGTTAGTCCAGCCTCCTCCCCAGACATGTTAGTTCAGCCTCCTCCCCAGACATGTTAGTTCAGCCTCCTCCCCAGACATGTTAGTCCAGCCTCCTCCCAGACATGTTAGTTCAGCCTCCTCCCCAGAAATGTTAGTTCAGCCTCCTCCCGAGACATGTTAGTTCAGCCTCCTCCCCAGACATGTTAGTTCAGCCTCCTCCCCAGACATGTTAGTCCAGCCTCCTCCCCAGACATGTTAGTTCAGCCTCCTCCCCAGACATGTTAGTTCAGCCTCCTCCCCAGACATGTTAGTCCAGCCTCCTCCCGAGACATGTTAGTTCAGCCTCCTCCCCAGACATGTTAGTTCAGCCTCCTCCCCAGACATGTTAGTTCAGCCTCCTCCCCAGGGACGTTAGTTCAGCCTCCTCCCCAGGGATGTTAGTCCAGCCTCCTCCCCAGGGATGTTAGTTCAGCCTCCTCCCCAGGGATGTGAGTTCAGCCTCCTCCCCAGACATGTTAGTCCAGCCTCCTCCCCAGACATGTTAGTTCAGCCTCCTCCCCAGACATGTTAGTTCAGCCTCCTCCCCAGACATGTTAGTCCAGCCTCCTCCCGAGACATGTTAGTTCAGCCTCCTCCCCAGACATGTTAGTTCAGCCTCCTCCCCAGACATGTTAGTTCAGCCTCCTCCCCAGGGACGTTAGTTCAGCCTCCTCCCCAGGGATGTTAGTCCAGCCTCCTCCCCAGGGATGTTAGTTCAGCCTCCTCCCCAGGGATGTGAGTTCAGCCTCCTCCCCAGACATGTTAGTCCAGCCTCCTCCCCAGACATGTTAGTTCAGCCTCCTCCCCAGACATGTTAGTTCAGCCTCCTCCCCAGGGACATTAGTCCAGCCTCCTCCCCAGACATGTTAGTTCAGCCTCCTCCCCAGACATGTTAGTCCAGCCTCCTCCCCAGACATGTTAGTTCAGCCTCCTCCCCAGACATGTTAGTCCAGCCTCCTCCCCAGGGATGTTAGTCCAGCCTCCTCCCCAGACATGTTAGTTCAGCCTCCTCCCCAGACATGTTAGTCCAGCCTCCTCCCCAGACATGTTAGTCCAGCCTCCTCCCCAGACATGTTAGTCCAGCCTCCTCCCCAGACATGTTAGTTCAGCCTCCTCCCCAGACATGTTAGTTCAGCCTCCTCCCCAGACATGTTAGTTCAGCCTCCTCCCCAGACATGTTAGTTCAGCCTCCTCCCCAGACATGTTAGTTCAGCCTCCTCCCCAGACATGTTAGTTCAGCCTCCTCCCCAGACATGTTAGTTCAGCCTCCTCCCCAGACATGTTAGTCCAGCCTCCTCCCCAGACATGTTAGTTCAGCCTCCTCCCCAGACATGTTAGTCCAGCCTCCTCCCCAGGGATGTTAGTCCAGCCTCCTCCCCAGACATGTTAGTTCAGCCTCCTCCCCAGACATGTTAGTCCAGCCTCCTCCCCAGACATGTTAGTCCAACCTCCTCCCCAGACATGTTAGTTCAGCCTCCTCCCCAGACATGTTAGTTCAGCCTCCTCCCCAGGGACATTAGTTCAGCCTCCTCCCCAGGGATGTTAGTCCAGCCTCCTCCCCAGACATGTTAGTTCAGCCTCCTCCCCAGACATGTTAGTTCAGCCTCCTCCCCAGGGATGTTAGTCCAGCCTCCTCCCCAGACATGTTAGTTCAGCCTCCTCCCCAGGGATGTTAGTTCAGCCTCCTCCCCAGGGATGTTAGACCAGCCTCCTCCCCAGACATGTTAGTCCAGCCTCCTCCCCAGACATGTTAGTCCAGCCTCCTCCCCAGACATGTTAGTTCAGCCTCCTCCCCAGACATGTTAGTTCAGCCTCCTCCCCAGACATGTTACTTCAGCCTCCTCCCCAGACATGTTAGTTCAGCCTCCTCCCCAGACATGTTAGTTCAGCCTCCTCCCCAGACATGTTAGTTCAGCCTCCTCCCCAGACATGTTAGTTCAGCCTCCTCCCCAGACATGTTAGTTCAGCCTCCTCCCCAGACATGTCAATTCAGCCTCCTCCCCAGACATGTTAGTTCAGCCTCCTCCCCAGACATGTTAGTCCAGCCTCCTCCCCAGGGATGTTAGTCCAGCCTCCTCCCCAGACATGTTAGTCCAGCCTCCTCCCCAGACATGTTAGTTCAGCCTCCTCCCCAGACATGTTAGTTCAGCCTCCTCCCCAGACATGTTAGTCCAACCTCCTCCCCAGACATGTTAGTTCAGCCTCCTCCCCAGACATGTTAGTTCAGCCTCCTCCCCAGACATGTTAGTTCAGCCTCCTCCCCAGACATGTTAGTTCAGCCTCCTCCCCAGACATGTTAGTTCAGCCTCCCCAGACATGTTAGTTCAGCCTCCTCCCCAGACATGTTAGTTCAGCCTCCTCCCCAGACATGTTAGTTCAGCCTCCTCCCCAGACATGTTAGTTCAGCCTCCTCCCCAGACATGTTAGTTCAGCCTCCTCCCCAGACATGTTAGTTCAGCCTCCTCCCCAGACATGTTAGTTCAGCCTCCTCCCCAGACATGTTAGTTCAGCCTCCTCCCCAGGGATGTTAGTTCAGCCTCCTCCCCAGACATGTTAGTTCAGCCTCCTCCCCAGACATGTTAGTTCAGCCTCCTCCCCAGACATGTTAGTTCAGCCTCCTCCCCAGGGACATTAGTTCAGCCTCCTCCCCAGGGATGTTAGTCCAGCCTCCTCCCCAGGGACGTTAGTTCAGCCTCCTCCCCAGACATGTTAGTCCAGCCTCCTCCCCAGACATGTTAGTCCAGCCTCCTCCCGAGACATGTTAGTCCAGCCTCCTCCCCAGGGATGTTAGTTCAGCCTCCTCCCCAGGGATGTTAGTTCAGCCTCCTCCCCAGACATGTTAGTTCAGCCTCCTCCCCAGGGATGTTAGTTCAGCCTCCTCCCCAGGGATGTTAGTCCAGCCTCCTCCCCAGGGATGTTAGTTCAGCCTCCTCCCCAGGGATGTGAGTTCAGCCTCCTCCCCAGACATGTTAGTCCAGCCTCCTCCCCAGACATGTTAGTTCAGCCTCCTCCCCAGACATGTTAGTTCAGCCTCCTCCCCAGGGACATTAGTCCAGCCTCCTCCCCAGGCATGTTAGTTCAGCCTCCTCCCCAGACATGTTAGTCCAGCCTCCTCCCCAGGGATGTTAGTCCAGCCTCCTCCCCAGACATGTTAGTTCAGCCTCCTCCCCAGGGACGTTAGTTCAGCCTCCTCCCCAGGGATGTTAGTCCAGCCTCCTCCCCAGGGATGTTAGTTCAGCCTCCTCCCCAGGGATGTGAGTTCAGCCTCCTCCCCAGGGATGTGAGTTCAGCCTCCTCCCCAGACATGTTAGTCCAGCCTCCTCCCCAGACATGTTAGTTCAGCCTCCTCCCCAGACATGTTAGTCCAGCCTCCTCCCGAGACATGTTAGTTCAGCCTCCTCCCCAGAAATGTTAGTTCAGCCTCCTCCCGAGACATGTTAGTTCAGCCTCCTCCCCAGACATGTTAGTTCAGCCTCCTCCCCAGACATGTTAGTCCAGCCTCCTCCCCAGACATGTTAGTTCAGCCTCCTCCCCAGACATGTTAGTTCAGCCTCCTCCCCAGACATGTTAGTCCAGCCTCCTCCCGAGACATGTTAGTTCAGCCTCCTCCCCAGACATGTTAGTCCAGCCTCCTCCCCAGACATGTTAGTTCAGCCTCCTCCCCAGACATGTTAGTTCAGCCTCCTCCCCAGACATGTTAGTTCAGCCTCCTCCCCAGACATGTTAGTTCAGCCTCCTCCCCAGACATGTTAGTTCAGCCTCCTCCCCAGACATGTTAGTTCAGCCTCCTCCCCAGACATGTTAGTTCAGCCTCCTCCCCAGACATGTTAGTTCAGCCTCCTCCCCAGACATGTTAGTTCAGCCTCCTCCCCAGACATGTTAGTTCAGCCTCCTCCCCAGACATGTTAGTTCAGCCTCCTCCCCAGACATGTTAGTCCAGCCTCCTCCCCAGACATGTTAGTCCAGCCTCCTCCCCAGACATGTTAGTCCAGCCTCCTCCCCAGACATGTTAGTTCAGCCTCCTCCCCAGACATGTTAGTTCAGCCTCCTCCCCAGACATGTTAGTCCAGCCTCCTCCCCAGACATGTTAGTCCAGCCTCCTCCCCAGACATGTTAGTCCAGCCTCCTCCCCAGACATGTTAGTTCAGCCTCCTCCCCAGACATGTTAGTTCAGCCTCCTCCCCAGACATGTTAGTCCAGCCTCCTCCCCAGACATGTTAGTCCTTCACCGGTGAATGTATTATAAAGACAGAGATAGATGTTGTGTTATAATCTAATATAATGTGTTGTGAGATTAAAAATCAAATATATTTTAGCAACCATAGAGATTAAATTTACACAAAAATAATGTATTTATACTGAACCAAAATAAAAAGTTTTGGTTCCATGTTTCATCAGCTGAATTATATGTGTTCAAATATTCCATACGCACAAAAAGCTTATTTCTCTCAAGTATGTCCTGTTAGTGAGCATTTCTCCATTGCCAAGATAATCCATCCATTAAATAGGTGTGGCATATCAAGAAGCTGATTAAACAGCATGGTCATTACACAGGTGCACCTTGTGCTGGGGACAGTAAAGGCCACTCTAAAATGTACAGTATTGTCAAACAACACTATGCAACAGATGTCTCAAGTTTTGATGAAGCGTATGAATGGCATGCTGACTGCAGGAATGTCCACCAGAGCTGTTGCCAGAGGTGTTAGTTTCTCTACCATAAGCCGCCTCCAACGTTGTTTTAGAGAATTTGGCAGTACCTCCAACCGGCCTCACAACCTCAGACCACATTTAACCACGCCAGCCCAGGACCTCCCCTTCCGGCTTCTTCACCTGTAGGATCGTCTGAGACCAGCCACTCAGACAGCTGATGAAACTGAGGAGTATTATTGTCTGTCTTGTTGAGGGGAAAAACTCATTCTGATTTGCTGGGCCTGGCTCTCCAATGGGCGGGTGGGTGGGCCTATACCCTCCCAGGCCCTCCATGGCTGTGCCCCTGCCCATTCATGTGAAATCCGTAGATTAGTGAATCATTTTTTTCAATTGACTGCCTTCCTTATAGGAACTGCATGCTTGTCTTTCATTAATGCTGACAGATTTACAGATCTCTAATTCTCAGTTTTGCCTATAAAGTGTTTGAAGACACAGTTTGTGGTGTAATGCAGAGGAACAAGCGAAGAGATGCTGTCAGTGGGGGGGGGGGGTAAGTGAAGAGATGCTGTCAGTGGGGGAACAAATGAAGAGATGCTGTCAGTGGGGGGGACAAGTGAAGAGATGCTGTCAGTGGGGGGAGGGGGGACAAGTGAAGAGATGCTGTCAGTGGGGGGGACAAGTGAAGAGATGCTGTCAGTGGGGCGTGGGGGGACAAATAAAGAGATGCTGTCAGTGGGGGAACAAATGAAGAGATGCTGTCAGTGGGGGGAGAAATGGGGGAGAGATGCTGTCAGTGGGGGGGGACAAGTGAAGAGATGCTGTCAGTGGGGGGACAAGTGAAGAGATGCTGTCAGTGGGGGGACAAGTGAAGAGATGCTGTCAGTGGGGCGTGGGGGTGGGGAACAAATCAAGAGATGCTGTCAGTGGGGCGTTCAGGGAGTCCTTTACTCTCTGGTGTGTCATGTACTCATAATCAAACACAAGTCCCCTAAAATACAAAGCCAAGACTTGCGTTTATTGTGGCCTCTCAATAGAAACCTTCACTAGTGAGGTATCTAAAGTCCCAAATAAACTGTGAATATAAACTTTCAGTCCCATAAAAATGTATGTGTTTTATTTTATTTTTTTTACAGACTCCGGGCCACAGTGCCTCTCAAAAGGACAATACGGACACTTAGAGGGAGTGTGAACAAGTCCTGTGTCTGCAGCCAAAAGAATGAGCCGTGGCAGACTGGAGTTTGTGAATGGGATTTGTACAGGTCACAGATTCCATTCAGCATTGTTAATATCTGACGTTCCATGGATGGGACTAATTAATATTCCAATCATACTCCACGGGAACAACGGAAAGCAGAATGATTCTCTGACTGCCGCAGACTCACTAGTGGACAATCATTGACTCTGTCAGTAACAAATTAACACAGTAGAACAATTAAAAGGATTTAAGATGACTTGAGTTATTTCCTTTCTCTCTCTCTCTCTCTCCCTGTCTCTCTCTCTGTCTCTCTCTCTGTCTCTCTCTCTCTCTGTCTCTCTCTCTCTCTCTCTCTCTCTCTCTGTCTCTCTCTCTCTCTGTCTCTCTCTCTGTCTCTCTCCCTCTCTGTCTCGCTCCCTCTGTCTCTGTCTCTGTCTCTCTGTCTCTCTCTCTGTCTCTCTCTCTCTGTCTCTCTCTCTCTCTCTCTCTCTCTCTCTCTCTCTCTCTCTCTCTCTCTCTCTCTCTCTCTGTCTCTGCTGCCCTCTGTCTCTGTCTCTAGAAAACAACAAAAATGTCTCTGTCTCTCTCTCTCTCTCTGTCTCTCTCCCTCTCTGTCTCTCTCTCTCTCTCTCTCTCTCTCTCTCTCTCTCTCTCTCTCTCTCTCTCTCTCTCTCTCTCTCTCTCTCTCTCTCTCCCCTCTCTGTCTCGCTCCCTCTGTCTCTGTCTCTCTCTCTCTCTCTCTCTGTCTCTCTCCCTCTCTGTCTCTCTCTCTCTCTCTCTCTCTCTCTCTCCCCTCTCTGTCTCTCTCCCTCTGTCTCTGTCTCTGTCTCTCTCTCTCTCTCTCTCTCTCTCTCTCTCTGTCTCTCTCCCTCTCTGTCTCGCTCCCTCTGTCTCTGTCTCTGTCTCTGTCTCTGTCTCTGTCTCTGTCTCTCTCTCTCTCTCCCTCTCTGTCTCTCTTCCTCTGTCTCTGTTTCTGTCTCTCTCTCTCTCTAACTCTATCTGTCTTTCTCTGAATTCAAATAAATTCAAGGGGCTTTATTGGCACGGGAAACATACAGTGGGGAGAACAAGTATTTGAAACACTGCCGATTTTGCAGGTTTTCCTACTTACAAAGCATGTAGAGGTCTGTAATGTTTTATCATAGGTACACTTCAACTGTGAGAGACGGAATCTACAACAATAATCCTGAAAATCACATTGAATGATTTTTAAGGAATTCATTTGCATTTTATTGCATGACATAAGTATTTGATCACCTACCAACCAGTAAGAATTCCGGCTCTCACAGACCTGTTAGTTTTTCTTTAAGAACCCCTCCTGTTCTCCACTCATTACCTGTATTACCTACCCACTGTATGTTAACATTGCCAAAGCAACTGAAATAGATAATAAACAAAGTGAAATAAACAATACAAATTTACAGTCAACATTACACATAGAGAAGTTCCAAAACAATAAAGACATTCCTAATGTCATATTATGTACACAGTGTTGTAAAGATGTACACATGGTTAAAATACACAAGGGAAAATAAATAAGCATAAATATGGGTTGTATTTACAATGGTGTTTGTTCTTCACTGTTTGCCCTTTTCTCGTGGCAACAGGTCACACATCTTGCTGCTGTGATGTCACACTGTGGAATTTCGATATGGGAGTATGTTTTCTAATTCTTTGTGGATCTGTGTAATCTGAGGGAAATATGTGTCTCTAATATGGTCATATATTTGGCAGGAGGTTAGGAAGTGCAGCTCAGTTTCCACCTCATTTTGTGGGCAGTCTTCTCTTGAGAGACATGTCTGCCTACGGCGGCCTTTCTCTCAGTTATCAAGTTTCTCTCTCTCTCTCTCTCTCTCTCTCTCTCTCTCTCTCTCTCTCTCTCTCTCTCTCTCTCTCTCTCTCTCTCTCTCTCTCTCTCTCTCTCTCTCTCTGGCTCTTTCTCTGTCTCTCTCCCCTCTCTCTCTCTCTCTCTGTCTCGCTCCCTCTGACTCTGTCTGTCTGTCTCTCTCTCTCTCTCTAAGCATTTCTCTATCTCTCTTTCTCTCTCTTTCTCTAGCTGTTGTTTGTCATAGAAGGAAAGTACCAAAGTGACTATATCTATCAGTTTTGGAGTTGTTACATCCATTTTCCTGCTTAACTATGTTAACTTACATAAAGTAGACAGTTTGAAATTGTATAGCATTTTCATGTTGATAAATCCCTTCGTAAAACATTATGTTCTGGAATTACAGCTTCTGACTGAGCATTTTAATATCGCTTTTGTTTATGAGCAATTTAACAGCACCGTTAGAAAACAATACTGCAAATCAGCATCATTATTGTCGTAGTGTCAGAGTTAATTTAAATTCTCTCCATCTCAGTGTGGTTTAGCAGGGTTAAGGGTCCTCTTGCAGTTAGACACCTGGAGTGAGGACCAAATGGAACCCTATTCTCTATAAACAGATGTAGGATCTTAATTTAAGCCAGTTTGCTCCAGCAGGAAAACAAGGACGGGAACATGTGTTAAATTTTGTTACATTTTTCGAGAAGGAAAAAACGTCTACAAAACTTCAGAAGCCTTTTTAAACCTCAAATAGAGTACACGTTTTACAAAGTTATCCTGCAACAGGGTGCTCAAATTAAGCTCCTCCATCTGTAACACACTGCTTTTGACAAGGTCCCATAGGACAATGACTAGGACTAGGCTCAGTCGTTCTTTAAAAGTGATTTCATCCCCATTTTAAATAAGCATGCCCCTTTCAAGAAACGTAGAACCAGGAATAGATATAGCCCTTGGTTCACTCCAGACCTGACTGGCCTCGACCAGCACAAAAACATAGTGTGGCGGACTGCAATAGCATCGAATAGTCCCCGCGATATGCAACTGCTCAGGGAAGTCAGGAACCAATACACGCAGTCAGTCAGGAAAGCAAAGGCTAGCTTTTTCAAACAGAAAAAAACTCCAAAAGGTTTTGGGACACTGTAAAGTCCATGGAGAACAAGAGCTTGCCCCAGCCTCCCCCATTCTTCATCCAAATCCAGATAGCAGATGTTCTGAAAGAGCTGCAAAACTTGAACCCGCACAAATCAGCCAGACAATCTGGACAATCTCTTTCTAAAAATGATCCGCCTTCATTGTTGCAACCCCTACTTCCTGTTCAACCTCTTTCTTATGGTCAGAGTAAAGATTGGAAAGCTGCTGCCCCTCTGCTGTCCCCCCACTCTAGACCCAAACTGTTATAGACATATATCTCAGATAGAGTTCAGTGTGTCAAATCGGAGGGCCTGTTGTCCAGACCTCACGCAGTCTCTATGGAGGTGCCACAGGGTTCAATTCTCGGGCCGACTCTTTTCTCTGTACACATCAATGATGTCGCTCTTGCTGAAGGTGATTCTCTGATCCACCTCTACGCAGACGACACCAATCTGTATACTTCTGGCCCTTCTTTGGACACTGTGAAAAAACCCTCCAAAACGAGCTTCAATGACATACAACTCTCCATCCGTGGCCTCCAACTGCTCTTAAACGCTAGTAAAGACCACTTAAACGCTAGTAAACCACTTAAACGCAAGTAAACCCAAATGCATGCTCTTCAACCAATCGCTGCCTGCACAAGCCTGACTAGCATCACCACCCTGGACAGTTCTGACCTAGAATACGTGGACAACTACAAATACCCAGGTGTCTGGTTAGACTGTAAACTCTCCTTCCAGACTCACTCACATTAAGAATCTCCAATCCAAAATTAAATCTAGAATCGGCTTCCTATTTCGCAACAAAGCCTCCTTCACTCATGCCGCCAAACGTACCCTTGTAAAACTGACTATCCTACCGATCCTCGACTTTGGCGATGTAATTTACAAAATAACCTCCAACACTGTCATCAACAAAATAGCTTCTAATAATCAGTCTATCAGAGTGCCATCCGTTTTGTCACCACTACCCCGGCAGGTAGCCTAGTGGTTAGAGTGTAGAGGAGGCAGGTAGCCTAGTGGTTAGAGTGTAGAGGTGGCAGGTAGCCTAGTGGTTAGAGTGTAGAGGTGGCAGGTAGCCTAGTGGTTAGAGTGTAGAGGTGGCAGGTAGCCTAGTGGTTAGAGTGTAGAGGAGGCAGGTAGCCTAGTGGTTAGAGTGTTGGACTAGTAACCGAAAGGTTGCAAGATCGAATCCCCGAGCTGACAAGGTCTGTCGTTCTGCCCCTTAACAGGGCAGTTAACCCACTGTTCCTAGGCCGTCATTGAAAATAAGAATTTGTTCTTAACTGACTTGCCTAGTTAAATAAAGGTAAAATAAAATAAAAATATATATATATATACTACCCACCACTGTGACCTGTATGCTCTACTCAACTGGCCCTCATTACATATTTGTCGCCAAACCCACTGGTTCCAAGTCTTTGCTAGGTAAAGCTCCGCCTTATCTCAGCTCACTGGTCACCATAACAACACCCACCCACGTGCTCCAGCGAGTATATCTCACTGGTCATCCCCAGGGCTGACACCTGGTTTGGCCGCCTTTCCTTCCAGTACTCTGCTGCCAGTGACTGGAACGAATTGCAAAAATCGCTGAAGTTGGAGACTCCTATCTCTCTCACTAACTTTAAGCACCAGTTGTCAGAGCAGCTCACAGATCACTGCACCTGTACATATTGACTGTTCTCTTGTTTATTCCTGTAACGCTCGCCATCGGTGAGCCAAAGCTCAGAAAAGTGTTCATGATATTTATTTACAAGAAACACTCAAACAAAAATGAAAAATCCAAAAAGGAAAGCGAACAGTTCCGTCAGGCGCAGACAGTAAACAGAAAATAACTCATCCAAATGGAAAATCACAACTTACATCTGATCCCCAATCAGAGAGACAACGATAGACAGACTGATTGGGAACCACACACAACTTATATCTGATCCCCAATCAGAGAGACAACGATAGACAGACTGATTGGGAACCACACACAACGTATATCTGATCCCCAATCAGAGAGACAATGATAGACAGCTGCCTCTGATTGGGAACCACACTCAGCAAAACAACAAAGAAATAGAAAACATAGATTTTCCCACCTGAGTCACACCCAGACCAAACATAGAGAATAAATAAGTATCTCTAAGGTCAGGGCGGGACAATTCCATGTGGAACTCTGTGTTTTTTCTGTTTAACTGCTTTGCTTTATCTTGGCCAGGTCACAGTTGTAAATGAGAACTTGTTCTCAACTGGCCTACCTGGTTAAATAAAAGTGAAATAAATAAATCAAAAAGAAATTAAGTGACTATGTAGGAACTCATTCCAGAAGAGCATCCCCCCTCTCTCTCTCTCTCCCTGTCTTTCTCTCTCTACCTCTCTCTCCCTCTCTCTACCATTCTCTCTCTATTTCTCTACCTTTCTCTCTCTCTCTCTCTCTCTCTCTCTACATCTCTCTCTCTCTCTCTGTGTCTCTCTCTCTGTCTCTCTCTCTCTCTCTCTCTCTCTCTCTCTCTCTCTCTGTGTCTCTCTCTGTGTCTCTCTCTCTCTCTCTCTCTCTCTCTCTCTCTCTCTCTCTCTCTCTCTCTCTGTGTCTCTCTCAATTCAATTAAATTCAATTCAAGGGCTTTATTGGCATGGGAAACATGTGTTAACATTGCCAAAGCAAGTGAGGTAGTCAACATACAAAGTGAATATATAAAGTGAAAAACAACAAAAATTAACAGTAAACATTACACATACAACAGTTTCAAAACAGTAAAGACATTACAAATGTCATATTATATATATATATATATATACACAATGTACAAAATCTCTCTCTCTCTCTCTCTCTCTCTCTCTCTCTCTCTCTCTCTCTCTCTCTCTCTCTCTCTCTCTCTCTCTCTCTCTCTCTCTGTCTCTCTCTCTCCCTCTCTCTCTCTCTGTGTGTCTTTCTCTCTACATCTCTCTCTCTCCCCTCTCTCTCTCTCTCTATATCTCTCTCTCTCCTCTCTCTCTCTCTCTCTCTCTCTCTCTCTCTCTCTCTCTACATCTCTCTCTCTAGAGACCTCCTCTCTCTCCCCTCTCTCTAGCTATCAATCTCTCGCCCTTCCGCTCTTTTACCTCTCTGGTGATAGAGAGAGCAGCATCAGATTGGACAGCACAATGGGAACAGACTAAGTTCCCCCTGATCATAAATCTGTAGTATGTAGTGAAGTGGTGCACTCCCTGTACAGAACTGTTGCCCCTAGGCAGTACAGTTATTATTTTATTCTATTAGTCCATTCCTCTCCCACCCGCCTCTCTCTCTCTCTCTCTCTCTCTCTCTCTCTCTCTCTCTCTCTCTCTCTCTCTCTCTCTCTCTCTCTCTCTCTCTCTCTCTCTCTCTCTCTCTCTCTCTCTCTCTCTCTCTCTCTCTCGAGGGATGTCTAGGCTCTCTCCTGCGCTCTCTCTGTCGTGCGCTCTCTCGTGCTCTCTCTCGTGCGCTCTCTCTCTCGTGCTCTCTCTGGTGTTTCAGAGCAGTGTTTCTCTCGGAGGGCCAGGGGCCACCACTGACAGGCAGAGACAGGAACGACGACCTTCTTTTTATCTGTTCTATTGGCTGAGTGGTAGTGACACTAGGAGGGATGTGTTCTATTGGCTGAATGGTATAGACACTACGAGGGATGGGTTCTATAGGCTGGGTGGTAGAGACACTACGAGGGATGTGTTCTATTGGCTGAATGGTAGAGACACTACGAGGGATGTGTTCTATTGGCTGAGTGGTAGAGACACTACGAGGGATGTGTTCTATTGGCTGAATGGTAGAGACACTACGAGGGATGTGTTCTATTGGCTGAGTGGTAGAGACACTACGAGGGATGTGTTCTATAGGCTGAGTGGTAGAGACACTACGAGGGATGTGTTCTATAGGCTGAGTGGTAGAGACACTACGAGGGATGTGTTCTATAGGCTGAGTGGTATAGACACTACGAGGGATGTGTTCTATAGGCTGAGTGGTAGAGACACTACGAGGGATGTGTTCTATAGGCTGAGTGGTAGAGACACTACGAGGGATGTGTTCTATAGGCTGAGTGGTATAGACACTACGAGGGATGTGTTCTATAGGCTGAGTGGTAGTGACACTACGAGGGATGTGTTCTATAGGCTGAGTGGTAGTGACACTACGAGGGATGTGTTCTATAGGCTGAGTGGTAGAGACACTAGGAGGGATGTGTTCTATAGGCTGAGTGGTATAGACACTACGAGGGATGTGTTCTATAGGCTGAGTGGTAGTGACACTAGGAGGGATGTGTTCTATAGGCTGAGTGGTAGAGACACTACGAGGGATGTGTTCTATTGGCTGAGTGGTAGTGACACTACGAGGGATGGGTTCTATAGGCTGAGTGGTAGAGACACTACGAGGGATGTGTTCTATAGGCTGGGTGGTAGAGACACTACGAGGGATGTGTTCTATAGGCTGAGTGGTAGAGACACTACGAGGGATGTGTTCTATAGGCTGAGTGGTAGTGACACTACGAGGGATGTGTTCTATTGGCTGAGTGGTAGAGACACTACGAGGGATGTGTTCTATTGGCTGAGTGGTAGTGACACTACGAGGGATGGGTTCTATAGGCTGAGTGGTAGAGACACTACGAGGGATGTGTTCTATAGGCTGGGTGGTAGAGACACTACGAGGGATGTGTTCTATCGGCTGAGTGGTAGGACACTACGAGGGATGGGTTCTATAGGCTGGGTGGTAGAGACACTACGAGGGATGTGTTCTATAGGCTGAGTGGTAGTGACACTACGAGGGATGTGTTCTATAGGCTGAGTGGTAGTGACACTACGAGGGATGTGTTCTATAGGCTGGGTGGTAGAGACACTACGAGGGATGTGTTCTATAGGCTGAGTGGTAGTGACACTACGAGGGATGTGTTCTATAGGCTGGGTGGTAGAGACACTACGAGGGATGTGTTCTATAGGCTGAGTGGTAGTGACACTACGAGGGATGTGTTCTATAGGCTGAGTGGTAGTGACACTACGAGGGATGTGTTCTATAGGCTGAGTGGTAGTGACACTACGAGGGATGTGTTCTATAGGCTGAGTGGTAGTGACACTACGAGGATGTGTTCTATAGGCTGAGTGGTAGAGACACTACGAGGGATGTGTTCTATAGGCTGAGTGGTATAGACACTACGAGGGATGTGTTCTATAGGCTGAGTGGTAGACACTGGTAGAGACACTACGAGGGATGTGTTCTATAGGCTGAGTGGTATAGACACTACGAGGGATGTGTTCTTCTATAGGCTGATGTGTGGCTAGTGACACTACGAGGGATGTGTTCTATAGGCTGAGTGGTGGTAGAGACACTAGGGATGTGTTCTATAGGCTGAGTGGTAGAGACACTACGAGGGATGTGTTCTATAGGCTGAGTGGTAGTGACATAGGCTAGGAGGATGGGTTCTATAGGCTGAGTGGTAGTGACACTACGAGGGATGTGTTCTATAGGCTGAGTGGTATAGACACTACGAGGGATGTGTTCTATAGGCTGAGTGGTAGTGACACTAGGAGGGATGGGTTCTATAGGCTGAGTGGTAGAGACACTACGAGGGATGTGTTCTATAGGCTGAGTGGTAGTGACACTAGGAGGGATGGGTTCTATAGGCTGAGTGGTAGTGACACTACGAGGGATGTGTTCTATAGGCTGAGTGGTATAGACACTACGAGGGATGTGTTCTATAGGCTGGGTGGTAGTGACACTACGAGGGATGTGTTCTATAGGCTGAGTGGTAGTGACACTACGAGGGATGTGTTCTATAGGCTGGGTGGTAGTGACACTACGAGGGATGTGTTCTATAGGCTGAGTGGTAGTGACACTACGAGGGATGTGTTCTATAGGCTGAGTGGTAGAGACACTACGAGGGATGTGTTCTATAGGCTGAGTGGTAGAGACACTACGAGGGATGTGTTCTATAGGCTGAGTGGTAGTGACACTACGAGGGATGTGTTCTATAGGCTGAGTGGTACAGACACTACGAGGGATGTGTTCTATAGGCTGAGTGGTAGAGACACTACGAGGGATGTGTTCTATAGGCTGAGTGGTATAGACACTACGAGGGATGTGTTCTATAGGCTGAGTGGTAGAGACACTACGAGGGATGTGTTCTATAGGCTGAGTGGTAGAGACACTACGAGGGATGTGTTCTATAGGCTGAGTGGTAGTGACACTACGAGGGATGTGTTCTATAGGCTGAGTGGTAGAGACACTAGGAGGGATGTGTTCTATAGGCTGAGTGGTAGAGACACTACGAGGGATGTGTTCTATAGGCTGAGTGGTAGTGACACTAGGAGGGATGGGTTCTATAGGCTGAGTGGTAGAGACACTACGAGGGATGTGTTCTATAGGCTGAGTGGTATGACACTACGAGGGATGTGTTCTATAGGCTGAGTGGTAGAGACACTAGGAGGGATGTGTTCTATAGGCTGAGTGGTAGAGACACTACGAGGGATGTGTTCTATAGGCTGAGTGGTAGTGACACTATGGAGTAGGATGGGTTCTATAGGCTGAGTGGTAGTGACACTACGAGGGGTAGGCTGGGTGGTGACACTACGAGGGATGTGTTCTATAGGCTGAGTGGTATAGACACTACGAGGGATGTGTTCTATAGGCTGGGTGGTAGTGACACTACGAGGGATGTGTTCTATAGGCTGAGTGGTAGTGACACTACGAGGGATGTGTTCTATAGGCTGGGTGGTAGTGACACTACGAGGGATGTGTTCTATAGGCTGAGTGGTAGTGACACTACGAGGCTACAGGCTGGGTGGTAGAGACACTACGAGGGATGTGATGGGTTCTATAGGCTGGCTGTGGTAGAGACACTACGAGGGATGTGTTCTATAGGCTGAGTGGTAGTGACACTACGAGGATGTGTTCTATAGGCTGAGTGGTAGTGAGGGACTATAGGCTGAATGGTATAGACGAGGGATGGTTCTATAGGCTGGGTGGTAGAGACACTAGGAGGGATGTGTTCTATAGGCTGGGTGGTAGTGACACTACGAGGGAGGGATGTGTTCTATAGGCTGAGTGGTAGAGACACTACGAGGGATGTGTTCTATAGGCTGAGTGGTAGTGACACTACGAGGGATGTGTTCTATAGGCTGAGTGGTAGAGACACTACGAGGGATGTGTTCTATAGGCTGAGTGGTAGAGACACTACGAGGGATGTGTTCTATAGGCTGAGTGGTAGTGACACTACGAGGGATGTGTTCTATAGGCTGAGTGGTACAGACACTACGAGGGATGTGTTCTATAGGCTGAGTGGTATAGACACTACGAGGGATGTGTTCTATAGGCTGAGTGGTAGTGACACTACGAGGGATGTGTTCTATAGGCTGAGTGGTAGAGACACTACGAGGGATGTGTTCTATAGGCTGAGTGGTATAGACACTACGAGGGATGTGTTCTATAGGCTGAGTGGTATAGACACTACGAGGGATGGGTTCTATAGGCTGAGTGGTATAGACACTACGAGGGATGTGTTCTATAGGCTGAGTGGTAGAGACACTAGGAGGGATGTGTTCTATAGGCTGAATGGTATAGACACTACGAGGGATGTGTTCTATAGGCTGAGTGGTAGTGACACTACGAGGGATGTGTTCTATAGGCTGAGTGGTAGTGACACTACGAGGGATGTGTTCTATAGGCTGAGTGGTAGTGACACTACGAGGGATGTGTTCTATAGGCTGAGTGGTATAGACACTACGAGGGATGTGTTCTATAGGCTGAGTGGTATAGACACTACGAGGGATGGGTTCTATAGGCTGAATGGTATAGACACTACGAGGGATGTGTTCTATAGGCTGAGTGGTACAGACACTACGAGGGATGTGTTCTATAGGCTGAGTGGTATAGACACTACGAGGGATGTGTTCTATAGGCTGAATGGTAGTGACACTATGAGGGATGGGTTCTATAGGCTGAGTGGTAGTGACACTACGAGTGATGTGTTCTATAGGCTGAGTGGTAGTGACACTACGAGGGATGGGTTCTATCGGCTGAGTGGTAGTGACACTACGAGGGATGGGTTCTATAGGCTGAGTGGTAGAGACACTACGAGGGATGGGTTCTATAGGCTGAGTGGTAGAGACACTAGGAGGGATGGGTTCTATAGGCTGAGTGGTAGAGACACTACGAGGGATGGGTTCTATAGGCTGAGTGGTAGAGACACTACGAGGGATGTGTTCTATCGGCTGAGTGGTAGAGACACTAGGAGGGATGTGTTCTATTGGCTGAGTGGTAGTGACACTACGAGGGATGTGTTCTACAGGCTGAGGGGTAGTGACACTCCAAGGGATGGGTTCTATAGGCTGGGTGGTAGTGACACTACGAGGGATGTGTTCTATAGGCTGAGTGGTAGTGACACTACGAGGGATGTGTTCTATAGGCTGGGTGGTAGTGACACTAGGAGGGATGTGATCTATAGGCTGGGTGGTAATACTTAAAACCACAAGCATCCTCTTCGCACTCATCTTAAAAGCTGTAGTACAAGTTGTAAAGGGTATTCGGAAGCTATTCAAATTAATCAAACACTTTATAATGCAATATCAGCAGCTGTTCTGCCCTCTCTCCTGTTTCCTCCTCTCTCCTCTCTCCTCTCCTACTCTTTCCTCTCTCCTACTCTCTCCATCTCTTCTCCTCTCTCCATCTCTCCTCTCCTCCTCTCTCCATCTCTTCTCCTCTATCCATCTCTTCTCCTCTCTCCATCTCTCCTCTCCTCCCCACTCCATCTCTTCATCTCTCCATGTTCTCCTCTCTCCTCTGTTCTCCTCATCTGTCTTCATTTCTCCTGATCTCTCCTGCTCTCTCCTTTCTCTTTCATTCTCCTCCTCTCTCCTCTCTCCTCCTCTCTTCTCATCTCTCCTCCACTCCTCTCCTCTCTCTTCTCTCAGCTCTCGCCTACTCTCTCCATCTCTCCATCTCTATCCCTTTCTCCTCCAATCACATCCTCTCTCCTCCTCTCCTCCTCTCCCCCTCTCTCCTCTCTCCTCTTCTCTCCATCTCTCCTCTTCTCTCTTCCTCTCTCCATCTCTCCTCTCCTCCTCTATCCATATCTTCTCCTCTCTCCATCTCTCCTCTCTCCTCCTCTCCTATCCTTCTCTCTCCATCTCTCCTCTCCTCCTCTCTCCATCTCTCCTCCTCTCTCCATCTCTTCTCCTCTCTCCATCTCTCCATCTCTCCTCTCCTCTCTCCATCTCTCCTCTCCCCTCCTCTCTCCATCTCTCCTTCTCTCTCCATCTCTCCTCTCCTCCTCTCTCCATCTCTCCTCTCTTCTCTCCATCTCTTCTCCTCTCTCCATCTCTCCTCTCTCCATCTCTCCTCTCCTCTCTCCATCTCTTCTCATCTCTCCATCTCTCCTCTACTCCTCTCTCCATCTCTTCTCCTCTCCTCCTCTCTCCATCTCTTCTCCTCTCTCCATCTCTCCTCTCCTCCTCTCTCCATCTCTTCTCCTCTCTCCATCTCTCATCTCCACCTCTCTCCTCTCTCCATCTTTCTTCCCCTCTCCATCTCTTCTCCTCTCTCCATCTCTCCTCTCCTCCTCTATCCATCTCTTCTCCTCTCTCCATCTCTCCTCTCCTCCTCACTCCATCTCTTCATCTCTCCATGTTCTCCTCTCTCCTCTGTTCTCCTCTGTTCTCCTCATCTGTCTTCATTTCTCCTGATCTCTCCTGCTCTCTCCTTTCTCTTTCATTCTCCTCCTCTCTCCTCTCTCCTCCTCTCTTCTCATCTCTTCTCCACTCCTCTCCTCTCTCTTCTCTCAGCTCTCGCCTCCTCTCTCCATCTCTCCATCTATATTCCTTTCTCCTCCAATCACATCCTCTCTCCTCCTCTCCTCCTCTCTCCCTCTCCTCTCTCCTCTTCTCTCCATCTCCCCTCTTCTCTCTTCCTCTCTCCATCTCTCATCATCTCTCCTCCTCTCTCCTCTCTTCTTGTCTCTCCCCCTTTCTCATCCGCACTCCTCATGTCGCCTCTCTTAAGGTAGTCTCAGCCTCGGGCTATTTACCCCTCAATCTGTGTAGTAATTACCATAGTATTTAATATAATGCCAAGGCAATCAGGTGCTAACATGCAATTAAGATGTTTTTTCAGATTAGTACTATCTAGTGATGTACATAAGCTATCTAACAATTCCATCCTCCCTCGACAAGATAAAGTGCCCATCTCGTAAACTGTCAAACTGTGGTGATTTAATCTGATTATCTTCAATTAATATGCATGTCTACCGCCCGTTCTGAGGCTGTTATTGACATTGATGAATTGAGCTCACTGTGGGCAGCTACTCTGGCAGCCATTATGTTAGAAGTCGTCTCCCGGTCTCATTTCTCTTTTGTCTCCTTCCCTCTCTTCTTTTTCCTATTATGGGTTCACAACTATGAAATAACACATATGGAATCATGTAGTAACCAAAAAAGTGTGTTATTTTATAGTTTTGAAGTCTTCACTATTATTCTACAATGTAGAAAATAGTCAAAATAAAGAAAAAACCTTTAAATGAGTACGTGTGTCCAAACTTCTGGCAAGTACTGAAAGAATTCAGACGTTTTATTCAGTACTTTGCTTAAGTTAAGCATCTTTGGCAACGGTTACAGCCTCCAGTCTTCTTGGATATGATTCTACAAGCTTGGCACACCTGTATTTGGGGAGTTTTTACATTCTTCTCTGCAGATCCTCTCAAGCTCTGTCAGGTTGTATGGGGAGCGTTGCTACACAGCTATTTTCAGGTCTCTCCAGAGATGTTTGATCGGGTTCTAGTCCGGGCTCTGGCTGGGCCATTCAAGGACATTCAGAGACTTGTCCCCGAAGCCACTCCTGCGTTGTCTTGGCTGTGTGCTTAGGGTCGTTGTCCTGCTGGAAGGTGAACCTTCACCCCAGTCTGAGGTCCTGAGTGATGGAGATGTTATGGCTGCAATCCCGATATCGGGATAGATATGACAACTACCAGTGAAAATAGAGGGCACCAAATTCAAACCACAGAAATCTCATGATTACAATTCCTTAAACATACATGTGTCTGATATCATTTTAAAGCTGTTCTCAAAGTGTCCGATTTCAAAAAGGCTTTTCAGCGAAAGCAATACAAACAATTATGTTAGGTCAAGTCACAGAAAAACAGCCATTTTTCCAGGCAAAGAGAGGAGTCACAAAAAGCAGTAATAGAGATAAAATTAATCACTAACCTTTGATGATCTTCATCAGATGACACTCATATGACTTCATGTTACATAATTACATGTATGTTTTGTTCAGTAAAGTTAATATTTATATCCAAAAAATGTAGTTTATGTCACGCACTGACCTGAGATATCCCTGTTTTTCTATATATGTCGGTTAGGTCAGGGTGTGACTAGAGTGGGTACTCTAGTTTTATTCAGTTTTTGTATTTCTATGTTGGCCTGATATGGTTTTCAATCAGAGACAGTTTATTGTTGTCTCTGATTGGGGATCATATTTAGGTAGCCATTTCTCCATTGGTATTCGTGGGATCTTGTCTACGGATAGTTGCCTGTGTGCACCAGTAGTTTTCACGTTTTGTTTGTTTTGTTTCTCTGTTTTTTGATTTGTTAAAAATATGTGGAACTCTACTCACGCTGCGCCTTGGTCTACCCTTAACGACGGACGTGACAGTTTGCATCGGCGCGTTATGTTCAGTCGTTCCAAAACATCCAGTGATTTTGCAGAGAGCCACATCAATTTACAGAAATACTCATAATAAACATTGCTAAAAGATACAAGTGTTATACATGGAACTTTAGATAAACTTCTCTTTAATGCAACCGCTGTGTCAGATTTCAAAAAAACTTTATGTAAAAAGCACACCATGCAATAATCTGAGTGAAGCGTTCAGAGACCAAAACAACCCAAACAGATTTCCGCCATGTTGTGTAGTAAACAGAAGTCAGAAATAGCATTATAAATATGAACTTACCTTTGAAGATCTTCATCAGAATGCACTCACAGGAATCCCAGTTCCACAATAAATGTTTGATTTGTTCGATAAAGTTCATCATTTATGACCAAATACCTCCTTTTTGTTCGCACGTTTAGCCCAGTAATCCAAATTCATAAAGCGCAATCACTAGGTGCAGACGGAAGTCAAAACGTTCCATTACAGTCCGTAGAAACATGTCAAACTAAGTATAGAATCAATCTTTAGGATGCTTTTAACATAAATCTTCAATAATGTTCCAACCGGAGAATTCCTTTGTCTGTAGAATTGCAATTGAACGCAAGCTACCTCTCACGTGAACGAGCTCGTGGCTCATGGCAGACCTCTGACTCATTCCCCTCTCATTCGCCCCACTTCACAGTAGAAGCCTCAAACAAGGTTCTAAAGACTGTTGACATTTAGTGGAAGCCTTAGGAAGTCCAATATGACCCCATAGACACTGTATATTCGATAGGCAAAGAGTTGAAAAACTACAAACTTCAGATTTCCCACTTCCTGGTGGATTTTTTCTCAGGTTTATGCCTGCCATATGAGTTCTGTTATACTCACAGACATCATTCAAACAGTTTTCGAAACTTCAGAGTGTTTTCTATCTAAATTTACCAATTATATGCACATTCTAGCTTTTATGCCTGAGTAGCAGGCAGTTTAATTTGGGCACACTTTTCATCCAAAATTCCCAATGCTGCCCCCTACCTTAGAGAAGTTTTAAACAAGTAATGTCTTCCATTTCACTTCACAAATTTGGACTATTTTGTGCATTACATGAAATACAAACAAAAATGCATTTTAATTTTTAATGAAACAAAACAAAAACAGGAAAAATGTATTTGTGACTCACGCCAACAACAGGTATTCAACAACCTTACCGTGAAAATAACAAACCCTTAATCAACAACAATGCAGTTTTAAGAAAATAGAGTTAAGAAAATATTTACAAAATAAACTAAAGTAAAACACAATAAAATAACTATACTTAGGCTAGGGTTCCGATATCGAGTCTCGGTGCTGGCATCGGCTGTAGCTGAGCTAGGCTATGTACACCGAGTCTTGGTGAAAGCTGAAAGCTGAATCCAACTCTTTGTTTTGAATTCTCTTCGCTCTATTCCGGTTGAAATTCACCAGCTAATAGAACGTAACAAAACGCTCCATGGTTGAATTGGTATTTATCACTTGAAGACATTGAGTCTGGTCAGTTCTTTCAGATCTTCCAGAGGAAGTGTTGTCAGTGATCACCTCCTTTAAAAAAGAACCTGCATTAGGGGAGGAGCCAGAGCATGGAGCACCGCCCATCACAAGTTAATTGTATATTTAGCAATGAATCTGGTGATAGGAACAACGCAGAAGGAGGTGTTTAGTGCCAGGTTCCTTAGTTTAGTGACGAGGTCAGAGGGCACTATGGTGTTGAAGAGCAAGGGGAACCAATACTTCAAGGTCTCAAAGCGAGTGACGTCACCGACTGAAACGCGCACCCACCGCTAGGGCCCGGTCTCTGGGATTAGGGCCTGGTCTAGTTTCTGGGATTAGGGCCCGGCCTAGTCTCTGGGATTAGAGACCGGTCTAGTCTCTGGGATTAGGCCCCGGTCTAGTCTCTGGGATTAGGGCCTGGTCTAGTTCTGGGATTGGGGCCCGGTCCAGTCTCTGGGATTAGGGACTGGTCTAGTCTCTGGGATTAGGGCCCGGTCTAGTTCTGGGATTAGGGCCTGGTCTAGTTCTGGGATTAGGGCCCGGTCCAGTCTCTGGGATTAGGGACTGGTCTAGTCTCTGGGATTAGGGCCCAGTCTAGTTCTGGGATTAGGGCCTGGTCTAGTTCTGGGATTGGGGCCCGGTCCAGTCTCTGGGATTAGGGACTGGTCTAGTCTCTGGGATTAGGGACTGGTATAATCTATGGGAGCTGTGGTGACCTGGTCCATCTAGACTGGAGGACAAGACACAGAGCTGTGGTGACCTGGTCCATCTAGACTGGAGGACAAGACACAGAGCTGTGGTGACCTGGTCCATCTAGACTGGAGGACAAGACACAGAGCTGTGGTGACCTGGTCCATCTAGACTGGAGGACAAGACACAGAGCTGTGGTGACCTGGTCCATCTAGACTGGAGGACAAGACACAGAGCTGTGGTGACCTGGTCCATCTAGACTGGAGGACAAGACACAGAGCTGTGGTGACCTGGTCCATCTAGACTGGAGGACAAGACACAGAGCTGTGGTGACCTGGTCCATCTAGACTGGAGGACAAGGCACAGAGTGTTGTTTGAATATGAATGTTGGCACCCACTGCCATTTCCTGTACCAGTGGTTGCTTTCCCAAATAGAGGGGAGTTATGAATTGTATTTCCCTTTCAGAGCTGATTGTGTTGAGAAGTTGGGGTGAGTGTTTCAGCGGCTGGTTTGTGTGCCGGCCAGGCAAGTAGAACAGAGGAGAGGATCAGCCCTGTGTTGGACTGGTGGATCAGCCCTGTGTTGGACTGGTGGATCAGCCCTGTGTTGGACTGGTGGATCAGCCCTGTGTTGGACTGGTGGATCAGCCCTGTGTTGGACTGGTGGATCAGCCCTGTGTTGGACTGGTGGATCAGCCCTGTGTTGGACTGGTGGATCAGCCCTGTGTTGGACTGGTGGATCAGCCCTGTGTTGGACTGGTGGATCCAGTGGATCAGCCCTGTGTTGGACTGGTGGATCAGCCCTGTGTTGGACTGGTGGATCAGCCCTGTGTTGGACTGGTGGATCAGCCCTGTGTTGGACCGGTGGATCAGCCCTGTGTTGGACCGGTGGACCAGCCCTGTGTTGGACCGGTGGACCAGCCCTGTGTTGGACTGGTGGATCAGCCCTGTGTTGGACTGGTGGATCAGCCCTGTGTTGGACCGGTGGATCAGCCCTGTGTTGGACTGGTGGATCAGCCCTGTGTTGGACTGGTGGATCAGCCCTGTGTTGGACTGGTGGATCAGCCCTGTGTTGGACTGGTGGATCAGCCCTGTGTTGGACTGGTGGATCAGCCCTGTGTTGGACTGGTGGATCAGCCCTGTGTTCTAGTGCTCTCCTGTTCTGAGGATCAATTCTGGTGCTCTCCTCTTCTGAGGATCAATACTGGTGCTCTCCTGTTCTGAGGATCCTTACTGGTGCTCTCCTGTTCTGAGGATCAATTCTGGTGCTCTCCTGTTCTGAGGATCCTTACTGCTCCTCTCCTGTTCTGAGGATCCTTACTGGTGCTCTCCTGTTCTGAGGATCCTTACTGGTGCTCTCCTGTTCTGAGGATCCTTACTGGTGCTCTCCTGTTCTGAGGATCCTTACTGGTGCTCTCCTGTTCTGAGGATCCTTACTGCTGCTCTCCTGTTCTGAGGATTAATACTGGTGCTCTCCTGTTCTGAGGATCAATTCTGGTGCTCTCCTGTTCTGAGGATTAATACTGGTGCTCTCCTGTTCTGAGGATCCTTACTGGTGCTCTCCTGTTCTGAGGATCCTTACTGGTGCTCTCCTGTTCTGAGGATCCTTCCTGGTGCTCTCCTGTTCTGAGGATCCTTACTGGTGCTCTCCTGTTCTGAGGATCCTTACTGGTGCTCTCCTGTTCTGAGGATCCTTACTGGTGCTCTCCTGTTCTGAGGATCCTTACTGGTGCTCTCCTGTTCTGAGGATCCTTACTGGTGCTCTCCTGTTCTGAGGATCCTTACTGGTGCTCTCCTGTTCTGAGGATCCTTACTGGTGCTCTCCTGTTCTGAGGATCCTTACTGGTGCTCTCCTGTTCTGAGGATCCTTACTGGTGCTCTCCTGTTCTGAGGATCCTTACTGGTGCTCTCCTGTTCTGAGGATCCTTACTGGTGCTCTCCTGTTCTGAGGATCAATACTGGTGCTCTCCTGTTCTGAGGATCCTTACTGGTGCTCTCCTGTTCTGAGGATCAGTACTGGTGCTCTCTCAGTGTATATATGCCACACAATGCTATATGTGTCCTGGCAGAGGGAGGAAGGACAAAGAAGGATGTCTGATTTCATCACCTCACTTTGGTGCTGGAGATGAGATGGATCACTGGGTATCCCCGACCGCCTGATTTCATCACCTCACTTTGGTGCTGGAGATGAGATGGATCACTGGGTATCCCCGACCGCCTGATTTCATCACCTCACTTTGGTGCTGGAGATGAGATGGATCACTGGGTATCCCCGACCGCCTGATTTCATTTAGCGACGTCACATTTGTTGTTGCACTTTTCTAGTTGAAAATGTGTTTCTGTGGAGTAACTTCCAAGGAGTCGGTGTGTTAGAGGCTGTGGGCAAGAGCTCTGATACCCAACCCGAGTCCTACTGGTCTCAACATTATGCATTGGGTTCGGGCCGTTGTAGGGAATGGATTTTCATCATTAACTAGTCTGAGGGTAGCTGAGCCATTTGCTCGTGCTCTGCTGCTCAGTAGAGTTACATCTAAGATCATAACGTAGTGTCAGAAGTGCTTCAACCTCGTCGAATATAGGGACACGAGAGCTCATTTCACAGAAGATAATGTTTTGTCGGTGTTTAGAGTGATGAAGAGTTGCTAACGGGCTAACTGCTGCCTCACGTCTCGTCATTGGGCAGAGGAGCACCGAGCGGAGACGTTGCTACGGATACTCACGACAAAGAGCTGCCGTGGGGTAGAGCGCATGCAGAGTGAGCAGCACGCAGGGAGCGAGTGACAGACAGAGAGAGCAGCTAATGGATTTACTAACTCAGGAGGTTGTTTGTAAATGTTGCATTCCTGCCGCGCAGGGCTCTACTGTCAGTTAGAAACACCGTTAAAGATACAAGAATAACATGACTTGGCTAACGGTCTTTAATTGTTTTTATATCTGCTAATAGCATTCAAATACTTCTGATCTTCTTCATCAACATCTCCAAAGGCACCATAACACATGAAACATCTGGGTTCTGCTCCATCTGGGAACAGGGGGAAGCTCTTTCTCTGTGTAAAAATAGATACACCACGAAACTTCTCCATGTGTCTATCTGGGAAGAAGAGGTTGTCTATCTTCGGGGTGGAACTGAAGATGTAGACATCTGTTTCCAATACAGTTCTCTCTGAGTTAAACAGAAGAATAGAGAGGGCCCTGGTCTGAAGTAGTGCACTATATAGGGAATAGGGCCCTGGTCTGAAGTAGTGCACTATATAGGGAATAGGGCCCTGGTCTGAAGTAGTGCACTATATAGGGAATAGGGCCCTGGTCTAAAGTAGTGCACTGTATAGGGAATAGGGCCCTGGTCTGAAGTAGTGCACTATATAGGGAATAGGGCCCTGGTCTAAAGTAGTGCACTGTATAGGGAATAGGGCCCTGGTCTAAAGTAGTGCACTATATAGGGAATAGGGCCCTGGTCTAAAGTAGTGCACTGTATAGGGAATAGGGCCCTGGTCTGAAGTAGTGCACTATATAGGGAATAGGGCCCTGGTCTAAAGTAGTGCACTATTTAGGGAATAGGGCCCTGGTCTAAAGTAGTGCACTATATAGGGAATAGGGCCCTGGTCTGAAGTAGTGAACTATATCGGGAATAGGGCCCTGGTCTAAAGTAGTTTACTATATCGGGAATAGGGCCCTGGTCTGAAGTAGTGCACTATTTAGGGAATAGGGCCCTGGTCTGAAGTAGTGCACTATTTAGGGAATAGGGCCCTGGTCTGAAGTAGTGCACTATTTAGGGAATAGGGCCCTGGTCTGAAGTAGTGCACTATATAGGGAATAGGGCCCTGGTCTGAAGTAGTGCACTATTTAGGGAATAGGGCCCTGGTCTGAAGTAGTGCACTATTTAGGGAATAGGGCCCTGGTCTGAAGTAGTGCACTATATAGGGAATAGGGCCCTGGTCTAAAGTAGTGCACTATATAGGGAATAGGGCCCTGGTCTGAAGTAGTGAACTATATCGGGAATAGGGCCCTGATCTAAAGTAGTTTACTATATCGGGAATAGGGCCCTGGTCTGAAGTATTGCACTATTTAGGGAATAGGGCCCTGGTCTGAAGTAGTGCACTGTATAGGGAATAGGGCCCTGGTCTGAAGTAGTGCACTGTATAGGGAATAGGGCCCTGGTCTGAAGTAGTGCACTATTTAGGGAATAGGGCCCTGGTCTGAAGTAGTGCACTGTATAGGGAATAGGGCCCTGGTCTGAAGTAGTGCACTGTATAGGGAATAGGGCCCTGGTCTGAAGTAGTGCACTGTATAGGGAATAGGGCCCTGGTCTGAAGTAGTGCACTATTTAGGGAATAGGGCCCTGGTCTGAAGTAGTGCACTATTTAGGGAATAGGGCCCTGGTCTGAAGTAGTGTACTATATAGGGAATAGGGCCCTGGTCTAAAGTAGTGCACTATTTAGGGAATAGGGCCCTGGTCTAAAGTAGTTTACTATATAGGGAATAGGGTCCTGGTCTGAAGTAGTGCACTATTTAGGGAATAGGGCCCTGGTCTGAAGTAGTGTACTATATAGGGAATAGGGCCCTGGTCTGAAGTAGTGCACTATATAGGGAATAGGGCCCTGGTCTGAAGTAGTGTACTATATAGGGAATAGGGCCCTGGTCTAAAGTAGTGCACTATTTAGGGAATAGGGCCCTGGTCTAAAGTAGTGCACTATTTAGGGAATAGGGCCCTGGTCTAAAGTAGTGCACTATTTAGGGAATAGGGCCCTGGTCTGAAGTATTGCACTATATAGGGAATAGGGCCCTGGTCTGAAGTAGTGCACTATATAGGGAATAGGGCCCTGGTCTGAAGTAGTGTACTATATAGGGAATAGGGCCCTGGTCTGAAGTAGTGTACTATATAGGGAATAGGGCCCTGGTCTAAAGTAGTGAACTATATAGGGAATAAGGCCCTGGTCTGAAGTAGTGTACTATATAGGGAATAGGGCCCTGGTCTAAAATAGTGAACTATATCGGGAATAGGGCCCTGGTCTAAAGTAGTGAACTATATCGGGAATAGGGCCCTGGTCTAAAGTAGTTTACTATATCGGGAATAGGGCCCTGGTCTAAAGTAGTTTACTATATAGGGAATAGGGTCCTGGTCTGAAGTAGTGCACTGTATAGGGAATAGGGCCCTGGTCTGAAGTAGTGTACTATATAGGGAATAGGTCCTTCTGTGGCTCAGTTGGTAGAGCATGGCGCTTGTAACGCCAGGGTAGTGGGTTTGATTCCCGGGACCCCCCATACGTAGAATGTATGCACACATGACTGTAAGTCGCTTTGGATAAAAGCGTCAGCTAAATGGCATATATTATAATAGGGCCCTGGTCTAAAGTAGTGCACTATATAGGGAATAGGGCCCTGGTCTAAAGTAGTGCACGAACTCGGGAATAGGGCTCTGGTCCAATGTAGTGCACTATATAGGGAATAGGGCCCTGGTCTAAAGCAGTCCACTAAACAGGGAATAGGGCTCTGGTCTAAAGCAGTCCACTAAACAGGGAATAGGGCTCTGGTCTAAAGCAGTGCACTATATAGGGAATAGGGCTCTGGTCTAAAGCAGTCCACTAAACAGGGAATAGGGCTCTGGTCTAAAGCAGTCCACTAAACAGGGAATAGGGCTCTGGTCAAAATTAGGACCCTGATGTCTTGCTCCCAGACAAACTAAACAACTTCTTTGCTCACTTTGAGGACAATACAGTGCCATAGACACCGCTACCAAAACCTGCGGGCTCTCCTTCACCGCAACCGACATGAGTAGGAACTTTAAAAGTGTTAGGGTTAGGGTTAAACGTCTTAACCCTCGCAAGGCTGCCGTCCCAGACGGCATTCCTAGCCGTGTCCTCAGAGCATGCGTAGACCAGCTGGCTGGTGTGTTCACGGACATTTTCAATCAATCCTTATCCCAGTGTGCTGTTCCCACATGCTTCAAGAGGTCCACCATTGTTCCTGTTCCCAAGAAAGCTAAGGTAACTGAGCTAAACAACTACTGCCCTGTAGCACTCACTTCCGTCATCATGAAGTGCTTTGAGAGACTAGTCAAGGATCATATCACCCCCACCCTACCTGACACCCTAGACCCACTCCAATATGCTTACCACCACAATAGGTCCACAGATGACGCAATCGCGTCACACTGCACACTGCCCTAACCCATCTGGACAAGAGGAATACCTATGTGAGAATGCTGTTCATCAACTACAGCTCAGCATTTAACACCATAGTACCCTCCAAACTCATCATTAAGCTCCAGACCCTGGGTCTCGATCCTGCCCTGTGCAACAGGGTCCTGGACTTTCTGACGGGCCGCCCCCAGGTGGTGAGGGTAGGAAACAACATCTCCACCACGCTTATCCTCAACACTGGGGCCCCACAAAGGTGCGTTCTCAGTTCTCCTGTACTCCCTGTTCACCCACGACTGCGTGGCCATGCACACCTCCAACACAATCAGCAAGTTTGCAGACGACACTACAGTGGTTGGCTTGATTACCAACAGCGACGAGAGATTGATCGCTCTCCTACAGGGAGGAGGTGAGGGCCCTCGTAGTGTGGTGTCAGGAAAATATCCTCACACTCAACATCAACAAAACAAAGGAGATGATCGTGGACTTCAGGAAACAGCAGAGGGAACACCCCCCTATCCACATCGACGGGACAGTAGTGGAGACGGTAGTAAGTTTTAAGTTCCTCGTCGTACACATCACGGACAAACTGAATTGGTCCACCCACACAGACAGCGTTGTGAAGAAGGCGCAGCAGCGCCTCTTCAACCTCAGGAGGCTGAAGAAATTTGGCTTGTCACCAAAAGCACTCACAAACTTCTACAGATGCACAATCGAGAGCATCCTGTCGGGCTGTATCACCGCCTGGTACGGCAACTGCTCCGCCCACAACCGTAAGTCTCTCCAGAGGGTAGTGAGGTCTGCACAACGCATCACCGGGGGCAAACTACCTGCCCTCCAGGACACCTACACCACCCGATGTCACAGGAAGGACAAAAAGATCCTTAGATCTGTTTAGAGGAGCAGCGATCAAAGTCTTCCCCTGAGACATTACTCGATGAAACACCTTCTCCACATGACCAGAGGAAACTAACTCTCCTTTCTACAGAAATAAATATAGAAGATATAGAATATTTCCAGAAGTTCCCACACATCCAGTCAGTTCCATATTTGGTGTTACATTGAGAAGAACATGTATTGTGGCTTATTTTAACTTATTTTAACTTATTTTACCTTATTTTACCTTATTTTACCTTATTTTAAGTTATTTTACCTTATTTTACCTTATTTTATCTTACTTGCTTACTGACAAGCCCTTAACAAACAATACAGTTTTAGGAAAACACAAAAAAAAAGTGTAAGATAAGAATAACAAATAATTGAAGAGCAGCCGTAAATAACAATAGCTGGGCTCTATACAGGGGGTACCAGTACAGAGTCAATGTGGAGGCTATATACAGGGGGTACCAGTACAGAGTCAATGTGGAGGCTATATACAGGGGGTACCAGTACAGAGTCAATGTGGAGGCTTTATACAGGGTGTTACGGTACAGAGTCAATGTGGATGCTATATACAGGGTGTTACGGTACAGAGTCAATGTGGAGGCTCTATACAGGGGGTACCGGTACAAAGTCAATGTGGAGGCTTTATACAGGGTGTTACGGTACAGAGTCAATGTGGATGCTATATACAGGGTGTTACGGTACAGAGTCAATGTGGAGGCTCTATACAGGGGGTACCGGTACAAAGTCAATGTGGAGGCTTTATACAGGGTGTTACGGTACAGAGTCAATGTGGAGGCTATATAGAGGGGGTACCAGTACAGAGTCAATGTGGAGGCTTTATACAGGGTGTTACGGTACAGAGTCAATGTGGATGCTATATACAGGGGGTACTGGTACAGAGTCAATGTGGAGGCTATATACAGGGGGTACCGGTACAGAGTCAATGTGGAGGCTATATACAGGGTTGTACCGGTACAGAGTCAATGTGGAGGCTTTATACAGGGTGTTACGGTACAGAGTCAATGTGGATGCTATATACAGGGGGTACCGGTACAGAGTCAATGTGGAGGCTTTATACAGGGTGTTACGGTACAAAGTCAATGTGGAGGCTATATACAGGGGGTACCGGTACAGAGTCAATGTGGATGCTATATACAGGGGGTACCGGTACAGAGTCAATGTGGAGGCTTTATACAGGGGGGTACCAGTACAGAGTCAATGTGCGGGGGGAGCAGCCTCCTATACCGGTAGAGATAATTGAGGTAATATTTACATGCAGGTAGAGTCATTAATTAGTAATGTGACTATTCATAGATGATAACAACAGAGAGTAGCAGCAGTGTAGAAGAGGCAATGCAAATAGTCTGAGTAGCCATTTGATTAGATGTTCAGGAGTCTTATGGCTTTAGGGTAGAAGCTGTTAAGAAGCCTCTTGGAACTAGACTTGGCACTCCGGTACCACTTGCCGTAAGGTAGCAGAGAGAACAGTCTATGACTAGGGTGGCTGGAGTCTTTGACAATTTTTAGGGCCTTCCTCTGACACCGCCTGGTATAGAGGTCCTGGATGGCAGGAAGCGTGGCCCCGGTGATGTACTGGGCCGTAGGCACTACCCTCTATAGTGCCTTATGGTTGGAGGGCGAGCAGTTGCCATACCAGGCAGTGATGCAACCTGTCAGGATGCTCTCGATGGTGCAGCTGTAAAACCTTTTGAGGACCAGAGGAACCATGCCAAATCTTTTCAGTCTCCTGAGGGGGAATAGGTTTTGTCCTCTTCACGACTCTCTTGGTGTACTTGGACCATGTTAGTTTGTTGGTGATGTGGAAGCCAAGGAACTAGAAGCTCTCAACCTGCTCCACTACTGCCCCGTCGATGAGAATGGGGGCGTGCTCGGTCCTCCTTTTCCTGTAGTCCACAATCATGTCCTTGATCAAGTTGAGAGAGAGGTTGTTGTCCTTGCACCACATGGTCAGGTCTCTGACCTCTTCCCTATAGGCTGTCTCATCATTGTCAGTGATCAGGTCTACCTACCACTGTTGTGTCATCAGCAAACGTAATGATGGTGTTGGAGTCATGCCTGGCTGTGCAGTCATGAGTGAACAGGGAGTACAGGAATGGACTGAGCACGCACCCTTGAGGGGCCCTCATGTTGAGGATCAGTGTGGGGGATGTGTTGTTGCCTACCCTCACCACTTGAGGGCGGCCCGTCAGGAAGTCCAGGATCCAGTTGTGAAGGTGTTTAGTCCAAGGGTCCTTAGCTTAGTGATGAGCTTTGAGGGCACTATGGTGTTGAATGCTGAGTTGTAATCAATGAATAGTATTCTCACATAGGGGTTCCTTTTGTCCAGGTGTGAAAGGGCAGTGTGGAGTGCAATAGAGATTGCTTCATCTTTGGATCTGTTGGGGCGGAATGCAAATTGAAGTGGGTCTAAGGTTTCTGGGATAATGGTGTTGATGTGAGCCATGACCAGCATTTCAAAGCATGTCATGTCTACAGACGTGAGTGCTACGGATCAGTAGTCATTTAGGCAGATTACATTAGTGTTCTTGGGCACAGACAGTATGGTGGTCTGCTTGAAACATGTTGGTATTACAGACTCAGACAGGGAGAGGTTGAACATGTCAAGTGAAGACACTTGCCAGTTGGTCAGTGCATGTTCAGAGTTCACGTCCTGGTAGTCCGTCTGGCCCTGCGGCCTTGTGAATGTGGACCTATTTAAAGACCTTGCCCACATCTGCTGCGGAGAGAGTGATCACACAGTTGTCTGGAACAGCTGATGCTCTCAAAGAATGCTTGCCTCAAAGCCGAGCATAGGAGTTATTTAGCTCGTCTGGTAGGCTCGTGTCACTGGGCAGCTCTCGGCTGTGCTTCCCTTTGTAGTCTGTAATAGTTTGCATGCCCTGTCACATCCAACGAGGATCAGAGCCGATGTAGTACGAATCGATCTTAGTCCTGTATTGACTGTTTGCCTGTTTGATGGTTCGTCGGAGGGCCTATCAGGATTTCTTATAAGCTTCCTGGTTAGAGAACCGCTCTTTGAAAGTGACAGCTCTACACTTCAGCTGAATGTCAATGTTGCCTGTCATCCATGGATTCTGGATGGGGTATGTACGTATAGTAACTGTGGGGATGATGTCATTGACGCACTCATTGATGAAGCCAGGGACTGATGTGGTGTACTCCTCAATGTCATCGGAAGAATCCTGGAACATATCCCAGTCTGTGCTAGCAAAACAGTCCTGCAGTTTAGCATCTACTTCATCTGACCACTTTTTTATAGACCTTTATTGACTGAGCTTTCTGCTTAAATATTTGCTGGTAAGCAGGAGTCAGGAGAATAAAATTAACGTCAGATTTGCCAAATGGAGGGAGAGCACGTCTCTGTGTGTGGTGTACAGGTGGTCTAGAGATTTTTTCCCATCTGGTTGCGCATTTAACATGCTGATAGAAATGAGGTTTTGACTGATTTAAGTTTCCCTGCATTAAAGTCCCCGGCCACTAGGAGCGCCGCCTCTGGATGAGCCTTTTCCTGCTTAGGTCTTTTTCTACAATTGAGTAATTAAATACAAATACACATATCCGAAGCAATTTATACCATTTATTTAGAAATGTTTGCAAATATTAAATAAAATGTAAAACAGAAATACTTTACTTACGTAAGTATTCAGACCCTTTGCTATGAGACTCGACATTGAGCTCACATACTGTTTCCATTGATTATCTTCAACGTCATTGAAGTCCACCTGTTTTAACCTGTTTTAACTTCAATTCAATATTTTACATGATTTGGAAAGGCTTGACACACCTGTCTATATAAGGTCCCACGGTTGACAGTGCATTTTAGAGCAAAAACCATGCCATGAGGTGGAAGGAATTGTCCGTAGAGCTCCGAGACAGGATTGTATCGAGGCACAGATCTGGGGAAGGGCACTGTCTGCAGCATTGAAGGTCCCCAAGAACACAGTGGCCTCCATCATGCTTAAATGGAAAAAGTTTGGAACCACAAATAATTTTCTTAGAGCGGGGGAGAAATCGGGGGAGAAGGGTCTATGTCAGGGAGGTGATCAAGAACCCAATGGTCACTCTGACGGAGCTCCAGGGTTCCTATGTGGAGATGGGAGAACCTTCCAGAAGGACAACCATCTCTGCAGCACTCCACCAATCAGGCCTTTATGGTAGAGTGGCAAGACGGAAGTCACTCCTCAGTAAAAGGCACATGACAGACCACGTGGAGTTTGCCAAAAGGCACCTAAAGGACTCTGACCATGAGAAACCAAGATATGAGAAACAAGATTCTCTGGTCTGATGAAACCAAGATATACATCTTTGGCCTGAATGCCAAGTGTCACTTCTGGTGGAAACCTGTTATCATCCCTACGGTGAAGCATGGTGGTGCCAGCATCATGCTGTGCAGATGTTTTTCAGCTGCAGGGATTGGGGTACTAGTCAGGATTGAGGCAAAGATATACAGTGGAAAGTACATAGAGATCCTTGATGAAAACCTGCTACAGAGCCCTCAGGACCTCAAGACTGGGGCGGAGGTTCAACTTCCAACAGGACAACGACCCAAAGCACACAGCCAAGACAACGCATGAGTGGCTTTGGAACGTCCTTGACTGGCCCCACCAGAGCACGGACTTGAACCCGATCGAACATCTCTGGAGAGACCTGAAAATAGCTGTGCAGTGACGCTCTCCATCCAACCTGACAGAGCTTGACAGGATTTGCAGAGAATAATGGGAGAAACTCCCCCAATACAGGTGTACCAAGCTTGTAGTGTCATACCCAAGAAGATTTGAAGCTGTAATCGCTGCCAAAGGGTCTGAATAGTAAATGTAATATTTATATATATCTATTTGTAATACATTTGTGACAATGTCTGGAATCCTGTGTGTTGTATGTAGATTGATGAGGGAAAAATAACCAGAAATCAGGAAAAAGTCAAGGGGTCTGAAAACATTCTGAAGGCACTGTTATTTAGAAACTACCTGAGGAGAAGAATAATGGAGGAATGAAGAAAGGAAGAAGGAGGAGAAGAAGGAGGAGAGAAGGAGGAAAGGCAACACAGTCTTGTAATTGGCAGGGATGATTTGTAGCTCTGGGAAGAAGTTGTGGCTCAATGACATCTGGACACGGTGCCAAATCACTACAAAGTACTGTTCATTTTCTTCTCCTCCAGTGGTCGTGATGCTGCATAGTCATTAGGTGAGGCCCCTCCGATGGTCGTGATGCTGCCTAGTCAGTAGGTGAGGCCTCTCCGATGGTCGTGATGCTGCCTCGTCATTGGGTGAGGCCCCTCCAATGGTCGTGATGCTGCCTAGTCATTAGGTGAGGCCCCTCCGATGGTCGTGATGCTGCCTAGTCAGTAGGTGAGGCCTCTCCGATGGTCGTGATGCTGCCTCGTCATTGGGTGAGGCCCCTCCAATGGTCGTGATGCTGCCTAGTCATTAGGTGAGGCCCCTCCGATGGTCGTGATGCTGCCTCGTCATTAGGTGAGGCCCCTCCGATGGTCGTGATGCTGCCTCGTCATTAGGTGAGGCCCCTCCGTTGGTCGTGATGCTGCCTAGTCAGTAGGTGAGGCCCCTCCAATGGTCGTGATGCTGCCTAGTCAGTAGGTGAGGCCTCTCCGATGGTCGTGATGCTGCCTCGTCAGTAGGTGAGGCCTCTCCGATGGTCGTGATGCTGCCTCGTCATTGGGTGAGGCCCCTCCGATGGTCGTAATGGTTGTCGTGTTTAGGATGAGAGACATTTTAGGAGTTGAACATTTGAATAAAAATAACAATGCATACATCATCACCCCTCATTCTCCCTCGTGGTTCAAGCTCCTCTACTAGTGAGGGGTTGACAGTATAACCTGTCAGTGTTTGTAGTGGTAGAGGGGTGTGTGTTGCAGACCATCCATAAAAATGGAGCTCTATAGGAGAAAGCCCTGCCTCCAGCTGTTTGCTTAGAAATTCTAGGGACAGTAAGGAGGCCTGCATCTTGTGACTGTAGCGTACATGTAGGTACGGCAGGACCAAATCAGAGAGATAGGTAGGAGCAAGCCCATGTAATGCTTTGTAGGTTAGCAGTAAAACCTTGAAATCAGCCCTTGCCTTGACAGGAAGCCAGTGTAGGGAGGCTAGCACTGGAGTAATATGATCAAATTTTTTGGTTCTAGTCAATTTTCAAACCTTGAAACAGTCCTGACATGTTCGTCAAAAGAGAGATCAGGGTCCAGAGTAACACCGGTGTTCTTCACAGTTTTATTTTAGACGACTGTACAACCATCAAGATTAATTGTTAGATCCAAAGCAAATTCTGTTGTGTCTGTTATGTCCGAGTTTAAAAGTAAAACATTTGCCGCCATCCACTTCCTTATGTCTGAAACACAGGCTTCAAGAAAGGGCAATTTTGGGGCTTCACCATGTTTCATCGAAATGTACAGCTGTGTGTCATCCGCATAGCAGTGAAAGTTAACATTGTATTTCCGAATGACATCACCAAGAGGTAAAATATATAGTGAAAACAATAGTGGTCCTAAAACGGAACCTTGAGGAACACCGAAACTTGTCAGATGATAAAGAGACAAAACTGATATCTTTCCGACAGAAGATCTAATCCAGGCCAGAACTTGTCCATACAGACCAATTTGGATTTCCAATCTCTCCAAAAGAATGTGGTGATCGATAGTGTCAAAAGCAGCACTAACGTCTCAGAGGACGAGGACAATTGCAGAGCCTTGGTCTGACACCATTAAAAGGTAATTTACCACCTTCACAAGTGCAGTCTCAGTGAGGGTCGAAAAGCAGACTCTGCGCCACATCTTTTTCCAACATTTTATTTTCCGATATATGCCAACGTTTTTTTTTTACATTTTCCAGGTCAAGAGAGGCTTTATTACTGCCACTTTTAGTGAGTTTGGTCCGGAGGAGACGTTTATTATGCTCAACATAGGGGATCCAAGCACAGGAAGAAGCTCTTTTCCGTAGACATTTTGGACAAAACCCACTGAGTCGATGATGGCTCCAAAAGCCTTTTGGAGTGGGTCTGTGGACTTTTCCATGTGAATATTAAAGTCCCCAAAAATGTGAATATTACCTGGCAAGACTACGAGGTCCAATAGGAATTCAGGGAACTCAGTGAGGAACGCTGTATATGGCCCAGGAGGCCTGTAAACAGTAGCTATAAAAAGTGATTGAGTAGTTTGCATAGATTTCATGATTAGAAGCTCAAAAGATGAAAATGCAGACTTTTTTTGTACATTTGAATTTGCTATCGTAAACGTTAGCAACACCTCGGCCTTTGCGGGATGCCCGGGAGATATGGGAGATACGGGAGATCTGGTCACTAGTGTAACCAGGAGGAGGGGCCTCATTCAACACAGTAAATTCATCAGGCTCGAGCCATGTTTCAGTCAGGCCAATCACAACAAGATTTTTGTTTTGCCAATCACATTGAGCTGGCTAACAATCAGCTGCCTGGCCTGCACCCAATCACATTGAGCTGGCTAACAATCAGCTGCCTGGCCTGCACCCAATCACATTGAGCTGGCTAACAATCAGCTGCCTGGCCTGCACCCAATCACATTGAGCTGGCTAACAATCAGCTGCCTGGCCTGCACCCAATCACATTGAGCTGGCTAACAATCAGCTGCCTGGCCTGCACCCAATCACATTGAGCTGGCTAACAATCAGCTGCCTGGCCTGCACCCAATCACATTGAGCTGGCTAACAATCAGCTGCCTGGCCTGCACCCAATCACATTGAGCTGGCTAACAATCAGCTGCCTGGCCTGCACCCAATCACATTGAGCTGGCTAACAATCAGCTGCCTGGCCTGCACCCAATCACATTGAGCTGGCTAACAATCAGCTGCCTGGCCTGCACCCAATCACATTGAGCTGGCTAACAATCAGCTGCCTGGCCTGCACCCAATCTGCCTGGCCTGCACCCAATCACATTGCTAACAATCAGCTGGCCTGCACCCAATCACAGCTGGCCTGGCCTGCACCCAATCACATTGAGCTGGCTAACAATCAGCTGCCTGGCCTGCACCCTATCTCATTGAGCTGGCTAACAATCAGCTGCCTGGCCTGCACCCTATCTCATTGTGGAGATAATGTGGACATATGGGAGTTAGAGCCGTGTCTATGTTGATAGATAAGATGGCCTTTATATAACGAGAAGGAGATCCCAATATAATCTCACCAACACTGTATCTGACAGGTGACGATGTCCATGTTACTCCATTTGGAGAGGATTTATTGAGAATCACCAGACTAAACGCAAAGACACAGAGGACTACATTGAACAGTGCCAAAGTATTCATCCCCCTTGGCATTTTTCCTATTTTGTTGCAGTACAACATGTAATTTAAAAATATTGTTTTGTTGGATTTCATATAAACACAAAACAGGTTTGTTGAAGTGAAATTAAAAGAAATGACTTGTTAAATTATTATTATTATTTTTTAAAGTGATGCATGTATTCACCCCCTTTTTGAACCAAGCACCATGAAGACCAAGGAGCAAACATGTCAGGGACAAAGTACAGATCAGTGTTAGGTCATGAAAAAATATCCTACATTTGAACATCCCACGGAGCACCATTAAATCAGTTTTTTTTTTTAAATGAAAGAATATGGCATCACAACAAACCTGCCAAGAGAGGGCCACCCACCAAAACTCACAGACCAGGCAAGGAGGCAATGAATAAGAGAGGCAACAAAGAGACCAAAGATAACCCTGAAGGAGCTGTTAAGCTCCACAGCGAAGATTGGAGTGTCTGCCCATAGGACCAGTTTAAGCCGTACACTCCACAGAGCTTTACGGAAGAGGCTAGAAAAAAACAAGCAAACATGCCAAAAGGCCCCAAACATATGGAAGAAGGTTCTCTGGTCAGATGAGACTAGTATTGAGTTTTTTTGGCCATCAAGGAAAATGCTATGTCTATCGCATCGCCACGAGGACATCATCCCCACAGTGAAGCATGGTGGTGGCAGCATCATGTTGTGGAGACAGTTTTCATTGGCAGGGACTGGGAAACTGGTCAGAATTTAAGGAATGGTCAATCTTCCAGAGATTTGAGACTGGGACAGAGGTTCACCTTCCAGCAGGACAATGACCCTAAGCAAACTGCTAAAGAAAGACTCAAGTGGATTAAGGGGAAACATTTAAATGTCTTGGAATGGCCTAGTCAAAGCCCAGACCTCAATCCAATTGAGAATCTGTGGTATGACTTAACGATTGCTGTACACCAGCGGAACCAGTCCAACTTGAAAGAGCTGGAGCAGTTTTGCCTTGAAGAATTGGAAAACATCCCAGTGGCTAGATGTGCCAAGCTTATAGAGACATACCCCAAGAGACTTGCAGCTGTAATTGCCGCAAAAGGTGGCTCTACAAAGTATTGACGTTGGGGGGGTGAATAGTTATGCAAGCTCAAGTTTTCATTTTTTTGTCTAATTTCTTGTTTGTTTCGTAATAAAAAAAAACATTTTGCATCTTCAAAGTGGTACGCATGTTGTGCAAATCAAATGATACAACCCCCCCCCAAAATAAATTTTATGCAAAACGGGATAAATACTTTCACAAGCCAATGTACTTCTAGCCTGGGAGGTTCCCTATTCCTGGACTGGGAGGTTTCATCTTCATGGCCTGGGAGGTTCCCTCTTCCTGGACTGGGAGGTTCCCTCTTCCTGGACTGGGAGGTTCCCTCT
>NC_068424.1:1145071-1160071 GCF_023373465.1 Oncorhynchus keta | reverse complement strand
TCTAAGGAATAGAATCTGTTCAATGAAACTGTCAAAAGCTTCATTGAACAATTAAAATCAAACGTGAAATGATTTAAATTAAATTAATTAGCATTAAACACTTCTTGGCGCCGAAAGACGTGTTCGAATACTAAGTACTTTTTTCTGTGACGTGAATTGAGTATATACAGTAGTACGTTTATTTATTGAGTATATACAGTAGTACGTTTATTTATTGAGTATATACAGTAGTACGTTTATTTATTGAGTATATACAGTAGTACGTTTATTTATTGAGTATATACAGTAGTACGTTTATTTATTGAGTATATACAGTAGTACGTTTATTTATTGAGTATATACAGTAGTACGTTTATTTATTGAGTATATACAGTAGTACGTTTATTTATTGAGTATATACAGTAGTACGTTTATTTATTGAGTATATACAGTAGTACGTTTATTTATTGAGTATATACAGTAGTACGTTTATTTATTGAGTATATACAGTAGTACGTTTATTTATTGAGTATATACAGTAGTACGTTTATTTATTGAGTATATACAGTAGTACGTTTATTTATTGAGTATATACAGTAGTACGTTTATTTATTGAGTATATACAGTAGTACGTTTATTTATTGAGTATATACAGTAGTACGTTTATTTATTGAGTATATACAGTAGTACGTTTATTTATTGAGTATATACAGTAGTACGTTTATTTATTGAGTATATATAGTAGTACGTTTATTTATTGAGTATATACAGTAGTACGTTTATTTATTGAGTATATACAGTAGTACGTTTATTTATTGAGTATATACAGTAGTACGTTTATTTATTGAGTATATACAGTAGTATGTTTATTTATTGAGTATATACAGTAGTACGTTTATTGGTCCAAATTATGGATATAGTTATGGACATAGTTAGTATGCCAAAAGTTCCCGGATGTCGTACTACATTCGCCAGAATACGAAGTATACAAGCAGCGCTTGCACCATTTCCATGCTTTAAGGGCCCATAATGCAATTCTTCAGAAAATGGGCGTGGCTTCACATAGTTTTCAGATATGAAGAAAAGTAGTTTACCAAAACTCTGACACTCCAGATTGAATTTAAAAACACACCCGAAGTCGTATAATTTCTAGCTAGTAATTTGTTAGCAAGAGGTTGCATAGCAACAGCATAAACATCCGGTAGACAGGCGAAGCGCTAGTACACTCAACTGAAAGGATGCCGTTTGTTTACAGTATACTAAAAGGAACTAATAGTATATAGTATGTACTATATAGTCATTATATAGTCATTAAGTATGTAGTATATGGGTATTCGAAGAAAGTATTTGTTTTGTTGTCTTTGTTGGCCTTTCTAGGGAGTTTTTCCAAGCCACCGTGCTTCTACACCTGCATTACTTGCTGTTTGGGGTTTTAGGCTGGGTTTCTGTACAGCACTTTGAGATATCAGCTGATGTACGAAGGGCTGTATAAATAAAATATGATTGATTGATTGTTATTTCTTACATAATTTTCTCAGAACGTTTCTTGCGATATTAACTACAGCTGTAAAGAACTTTGGGATATCAGATTGGTGGTCGCTCACAAGCATTTCGACCAGAAATTCAACTTCCCTGAATTGGCTCCATTGATTTAACTTCTTGAGGTATTTCCGTTCACCCCAGGGTCAGCTCCAAGACGTCGTCGCCCCGAGAAGAGGAATAAGGATTGGGACTTTTGTCAGACTCAGGATACAGTACCTCTGAGACTATCACAGTGCAGGTGCATTTATACGGAGACTTGATTACACACAGGTGGATTGTATTTATCATCATTAGTCATTTAGGTCAACATTGGATCATTCAGAGATCCTCACTGAACTTCTGGAGAGAGTTTGCTGCACTGAAAGTAAAGGGGCTGAATAATTTTGCACGGCCAATTTTTCAGTTTTTGATTTGTTAAAAAAGTTTGAAATATCCAATAAATGTCATTCCACTTCATGATTGTGTCCCACTTGCTGTTGATTATTCACAAAAAAAATACAGTTTTATATCTTTATGTTTGAAGCCTGAAATGTGGCAAAAGGTCGCAAAGTTCAAGGGGGCCGAATACTTTCGCAAGGCACTGTATGTGCATACCGTCCACCGCTTCCAAGTATATTACTCCCTGACGTTCTCTGGACAATAAAGTAGGGTGAGGATCTCCTTCCAGAGAAACATCAGGGACTGTAACATTTTCTGTTTCACGCAATCATGACTCTCTCCGGATAAACTGTCCCCATCCATTCAGCCAGGGGGGGGTTCTCCGTCCATTGTGCCGACAGGAAATAAAAACTCTTCCGGGACAATTAAATGTGGTGGTGTATGTCTCTGGATTACCAACTCATGGTGTGTGTGGTAACGTACAATAAATCAAGTCCTGTTGTTCAGATGCATAATAATAATCCTCACCGCACTGCACACTGCCCTATCCTCACCACACTGCACACTGCCCTATCCTCACCACACTGCACACTGCCCTATCCTCACCGCACTGCACACTGCCCTATCCTCACCGCACTGCACACTGCCCTATCCTCACCGCACTGCACACTGCCCTATCCTCACCGCACTGCACACTGCCCTATCCTCACCGCACTGCACACTGCCCTATCCTCACCGCACTGCACACTGCCCTATCCTCACCGCACTGCACACTGCCCTATCCTCACCGCACTGCACACTGCCCTATCCTCACCGCACTGCACACTGCCCTATCCTCACCGCACTGCACACTGCCCTATCCTCACCGCACTGCACACTGCCCTATCCTCACCGCACTGCACACTGCCCTATCCTCACCGCACTGCACACTGCCCTATCCTCATCGCACTGCACACTGCCCTATCCTCACCGCACTGCACACTGCCCTATCCTCATCGCACTGCACACTGCCCTATCCTCACCGCACTGCACACTGCCCTATCCTCATCGCACTGCACACTGCCCTATCCTCACCGCACTGCACACTGCCCTATCCTCATCGCACTGCACACTGCCCTATCCTCACTGCACTACACACTGCCCTATCCTCATCGCACTGCACACTGCCCTATCCTCATCACACTGCACACTGCCCTATCCTCATCACACTGCACACTGCCCTATCCTCATCACACTGCCGTATCCTCAACACACTGCACTATCCTCATCACACTGCCGTATCCTCATCACACTGCCGTATCCTCATCACACTGCCCTATCCTCATCACACTGCCCTATCCTCATCACACTGCACACTGCCGTAACCTCATCACACTGCCGTATCCCTCATCACACTGCCCTATCCTCATCACACTGCCCATCCTCATCACACTGCCCTATCCTCATCACACTGCCGTATCCTCATCACACTGCCGTATCCTCATCACACTGCCGTATCCTCATCACACTGCCGTATCCTCATCACACTGCCCTATCCTCATCACACTGCCCTGTCCTCATCACACTGCTGTATCCTCATCACACTGCACACTGCCGTATCCTCATCACACTGCCGTATCCTCATCACACTGCCGTATCCTCATCACACTGCCGTATCCTCATCACACTGCCCTATCCTCATCACACTGCCCTGTCCTCATCACGCTGCTGTATCCTCATCACACTGCACACTGCCGTATCCTCATCACACTGCCGTATCCTCATCACACTGCCCTATCCTCATCACACTGCACACTGCAGTATCCTCATCACACTGCCCTATCCTCATCACACTGCCCTATCCTCATCACACCGCCCTATCCTCATCACACTGCCGTATCCTCATCACACTGCCCTATCCTCATCATACTGCCGTATCCTCATCACACTGCCGTTTCACTCATCACACTGCCGTATCCTCATCACACTGCCTTATCCCTCATCACACTGCCCTATCCTCATCACACTGCACACTGCCCTATCCTCATCACACTGCACACTGCCCTATCCTCATCACACTGCCGTATCCTCATCACACTGCCGTTTCTCATCACACTGCCGTATCCTCATCACACTGCCTTATCCTCATCACACTTCCCTATCCTCATCACACTGCCATATCCTCATCACACTGCCGTGTCCTCATCACACTGCCGTATCCTCATCACACTGCACACTGCCCTATCCTCATCACACTGCCCTATCCTCATCACACTGCCGTATCCTCATCACACTGCCGTATCCTCATCACACTGCACACTGCCCTATCCTCATCACACTGCACACTGCCGTATCCTCATCACACTGCACACTGCCGTATCCTCATCACACTGCACACTGCCGTATCCTCATCACACTGCACACTGCCGTATCCTCATCACACTGCACACTGCCGTATCCTCATCACACTGCACACTGCACACTGCCGTATCCTCATCACACTGCCCTATCCTCATCACACTGCATACTGCTGTATCCTCATCACACTGCACACTGCACACTGTCGTATCCTCATCGCACTGCACACTGCCCTATCCTCATCACACTGCCCTATCCTCATCACACTGCCGTATCCTCATCACACTGCTGTATCCTCATCACACTGCCGTATCCTCATCACACTGCCGTATCCTCATCACACTGCCCTATCCTCATCACACTGCATACTGCCGTATCCTCATCACACTGCACACTGCACACTGCCGTATCCTCATCGCACTGCACACTGCCCTATCCTCATCACACTGCCGTATCCTCATCACACTGCCCTATCCTCATCACACTGCCCTATCCTCATCACACTGCCCTATCCTCATCACACTGCCGTATCCTCATCACACTGCCATATCCTCATCACACTGCACACTGCCCTTATCCTCATCACACTGCCCTATCCTCATCACACTGCCGTATCCTCATCACACTGCACACTGCCCTATCCTCATCACACTGCCGTATACTCATCACACTGCCCTATCCTCATCACACTGCCCTATCCTCATCACACTGCACACTGCCGTATCCTCATCACACTGCACACTGCCGTATCCGTCACACTGCATACTGCCGTATCCTCATCACACTGCACACTGCCGTATCCTCATCACACTGCACACTGCACACTGCCGTATCCTCATCACACTGCCCTATCCTCATCACACTGCATACTGACGTATCCTCATCACACTGCACACTGCCCTATCCTCATCACACTGCCCTATCCTCATCACACTGCATACTGCCGTATCCTCATCACACTGCACACTGCACACTGCCGTATCCTCATCGCACTGCACACTGCCCTATCCTCATCACACTGCCCTATCCTCATCACACTGCCGTATCCTCATCACACTGCCGTATCCTCATCACACTGCCGTATCCTCATCACACTGCCGTATCCTCATCACACTGCCGTATCCTCATCACACTGCCCTATCCTCATCACACTGCATACTGCCGTATCCTCATCACAGTGCACACTGCCGTATCCTCATCGCACTGCACACTGCCCTATCCTCATCACACTGCCCTATCCTCATCACACTGCACACTGCCCTATCCTCATCACACTGCCCTATCCTCATCACACTGCCCTATCCTCATCACACTGCCCTATCCTCATCACACTGCCCTATCCTCATCACACTGCCCTATCCTCATCACACTGCACACTGCCCTATCCTCATCACACTGCCCTATCCTCATCACACTGCCCTATCCTCATCACACTGCACACTGCCGTATCCTCATCACACTGCACACTGCCCTATCCTCATCACACTGCACACTGCCCTATCCTCATCACACTGCACACTGCCCTATCCTCATCACACTGCACACTGCACACTGCCCTATCCTCATCACACTGCATACTGCCTTATCCTCATCACACTGCACACTGCCCTATCCTCATCACACTGCCCTATCCTCATCACACTGCATACTGCCGTATCCTCATCACACTGCACACTGCACACTGCCGTATCCTCATCGCACTGCACACTGCCCTATCCTCATCACACTGCCGTATCCTCATCACACTGCCATATCCTCATCACACTGTCGTATCCTCATCACACTGCCCTATCCTCATCACACTGCCGTATCCTCATCACACTGCACACTGCCCTATCCTCATCACACTGCACACTGCCCTATCCTCATCACACTGCCGTATCCTCATCACACTGCCGTATCCTCATCACACTGCGGTATCCTCATCACACTACACACTGCCGTATCCTCATCATCACACTGCCCTATCCTCATCACACTGCACACTGCCGTATCCTCATCGCACTGCACACTGCCCTATCCTCATCACACTGCCCTATCCTCATCACACTGCACACTGTCGTGTCATCACACTGCCGTATCCTCATCACACTGCCCTATCCTCATCACACTGCCCTATCCTCACACACTGCACACTGCCGTATCCTGATCACACTGCCCTATCCTCATCACACTGCCCTATCCTCACACACTGCACACTGCCGTATCCTGATCACACTTCTCTATCCTCATCACACTGCCCTATCCTCACACACTGCACACTGCCGTATCCTCATCACACTGCCGTATCCTCATCACACTGCCGTATCCTCATCACACTGCACACTGCCCTATCCTCATCACACTGCCCTATCCTCATCACACTGCCGTATCCTCATCACACTGCACACTTCCCTATCCTCCTCACACTGCACACTGCCCTATCCTCATCACACTGCCGTATCCTCATCACACTGCCTTATCCTCATCACACTGCCCTATCCTCATCACACTGCCGTATCCTCATCACACTGCACACTGCCCTATCCTCATCACACTGCCCTATCCTCATCACACTGCCCTATCCTCATCACACTGCCCTATCCTCATCACACTGCACACTGCCCTATCCACATCACACTGCCGTATCCTCATCACACTGCCCTATCCTCATCACACTGCCCTATCCTCATCACACTGCACACTGCCCTATCCTCATCACACTGCCCTATCCTCATCACACTGCCCTATCCTCATCACACTGCCGTATCCTCATCACACTGCACACTGCCGTATACTCATCACACTGCACACTGCCCTATCCTCATCACACTGCACACTACCCTATCCTCATCACACTGCATACAGCCGTATCCTCATCACACAACACACTGCCGTATCCTCATCACACTGCCCTATCCTCATCACACTGCATACTGCCGTATCCTCATCACACTGCACACTGCCCTATCTCATCACACTGCCCTATCCTCATCACACTGCATACTGTCGTATCCTCATCACACTGCACACTGCCGTATCCTCATCGCACTGCACACTGCCCTATCCTCATCACACTGCCCTATCTCATCACACTGCCGTATCCTCATCACACTGCCGTATCCTCATCACACTGCCGTATCCTCATCACACTACACACTGCCGTATCCTCATCACACTGCCCTATCCTCATCACACTGCATACTGCCGTATCCTCATCACACTGCAAACTGCACACTGCCGTATCCTCATCGCACTGCACACTGCCCTATCCTCATCACACTGCCCTATCATCATCACACTGCCCTATCCTCATCACACTGCCCTATCCTCATCACACTGCCGTATTCTCATCACACTGCCGTATCCTCATCACACTCCCGTATCCTCATCACACTGCACACTGCCGTATCCTCATCACACTGCCGTATCCTCATCACACTGCCCTATCCTCATCACACTGCCCTATCCTCTCATCACACTGCACACTGCCCTATCCTCATCACACTGCCCTATCCTCATCACACTGCCCTATCCTCATCACACTGCCCTATCGTCATCACACTGCTGTATCCTCATCACACTGCCGTATCCTCATCACACTGCCCTATCCTCATCACACTGCACACTGCCCTATCCTCATCACACTGCCCTATCCTCATCACACTGCCCTATCCTCATCACACTACCGTATCCTTATCACACTGCACACTGCCGTATCCTCATCACACTGCCCTATCCTCATCACACTGCCCTTTCTCATCACACTGCCATATCCTCATCACACTGCCGTATCCTCATCACACTGCCCTATCCTCATCACACTGCCCTATCCTCATCACACTGCCGTATCCTCATCACACTGCCCTATTCTCATCACACTGCCGTATCCTCATCACACTGCCCTATCCGCATCACACTGCCCTATCCTCATCACACTGCACACTGTCGTGTCATCACACTGCCGTATCCTCAACACACTGCCCTATCCTCATCACACTACCCTATCCTCATCACACTGCCCTATCCTCATCACACTGCACACTGTCGTGTCATCACACTGCCGTATCCTCATCACACTGCCCTATCCTCATCACACTGCCCTATCCTCACACACTGCACACTGCCGTATCCTGATCACACTGCCCTATCCTCATCACACTGCCGTATCCTCATCACACTCCCCTATCCTCATCACACTGCCCTATCCTCATCACACTGCCCTATCCTCACACACTGCACACTGCCGTATCCTCATCACACTGCCGTATCCTCATCACACTGCCGTATCCTCATCACACTGCACACTGCCCTATCCTCATCACACTGCACACTGCCCTATCCTCATCACACTGCCCTATCCTCATCACACTGCCCTATCCTCATCACACTGCCCTATCCTCATCACACTGCCCTATCCTCATCACACTGCACACTGCCCTATCCTCATCACACTGCCCTATCCTCATCACACTGCCCTATCCTCATCACACTGCACACTGCCCTATCCTCATCACACTGCCCTATCCTCATCACACTGCCCTATCCTCATCACACTGCCCTATCCTCATCACACTGCCCTATCCTCATCACACTGCCCTATCCTCATCACACTGCCCTATCCTCATCACACTGCCGTATCCTCATCACACTGCACACTGCCGTATCCTCATCACACTGCCGTATCCTCATCACACTGCACACTGCCCTATCCTCATCACACTGCCCTATCCTCATCACACTGCCCTATCCTCATCACACTGCCCTATCCTCATCACACTGCCCTATCCTCATCACACTGCCCTATCCTCATCACACTGCCCTATCCTCATCACACTGCCCTATCCTCATCACACTGCCCTATCCTCATCACACTGCCCTATCCTCATCACACTGCCCTGTCCCATCTGAACAACAGGAATGGATATATACTGTATTCTAGTCATCATCTGTCTATACACACCATCCTATAATACTACTGTCTATACTGTCTATACACACCATCCTATATAACTACTGTCTATACACACCATCCTATATAACTACTGTCTATACTGTCTATACACACCATCCTATATAACTACTATCTATACACAGCATCCTATATAACTAATATATATACACAGCATCCTATATAACTACTGTCTATACACAGCATGCTATATAACTACAGTCTATACTGTCTATACACACCATCCTATACCATCTACTGTCTATACTGTCCATACACACCATCCTATATAACTACTGTCTATACACAACATCCTATATAACTACTGTCTATACACACCATCCTATATAACTACTGTCTATACACACCATCCTACACACCATCCTATATAACTACTGTCTATACACACCATCCTATATAACTACTGTCTATACACACCATCCTATATAACTACTGTCTATACACACCATCCTACACACCATCCTATATAACTACTGTCTATACACACCATCCTATATAACTACTGTCTATACACACCATCCTATATAACTACTGTCTATACACACCATCCTATATAACTACTGTCTATACACACCATCCTATATAACTACTGTCTATACACACCATCCTATATAATTACTGTCTATACACACCATCCTATATAACTACTGTCTATACTGTCTATACACACCATCCTATATAACTACTGTCTATACACACCATCCTATATAACTACTGTCTATACACACCATCCTATATAACTACTGTCTATACACACCATCCTATATAACTACTGTCTATACTGTATATACACACCATCCTATATAACTACTGTCTATACACACCATCCTATATAACTACTGTCTATACACACCATCCTATATAACTACTGTCTATACACACCATCCTATATAACTACTGTCTATACACACCATCCTATATAACTACTGTCTATACACACCATCCTATATAACTACTGTCTATACACACCATCCTATATAACTACTGTCTATACTGTCTATACACACCATCCTGTATAACTACTGTCTATACACACCATCCTATATAACTACTGTCTATACACACCATCCTATATAACTACTGTCTATACACACCATCCTATATAACTACTGTCTATACTGTCTATACACACCATCCTATATAACTACTGTCTATACACACCATCCTATGTAACTACTGTCTATACACACCATCCTATATAACTACTGTCTATACACACCATCCTATATAACTACTGTCTATACACACCATCCTATATAACTACTGTCTATACACACCATCCTATATAACTACTGTCTATACACACCATCCTATATAACTACTGTCTATACACACCATCCTATATAACTACTGTCTATACACACCATCCTATATAACTACTGTCTATACACACCATCCTATATAACTACTGTCTATACTGTCTATACACACCATCCTGTATAACTACTGTCTATACACACCATCCTATATAACTACTGTCTATACACACCATCCTATATAACTACTGTCTATACACACCATCCTATATAACTACTGTCTATACACACCATCCTATATAACTACTGTCTATACACACCATCCTATATAACTACTGTCTATACACACCATCCTATATAACTACTGTCTATACTGTCTATACACACCATCCTATATAACTACTGTCTATACACACCATCCTATATAACTACTGTCTATACTGTCTATACACACCATCCTGTATAACTACTGTCTATACACACCATCCTATATAACTACTGTCTATACACACCATCCTATATAACTACTGTCTATACACACCATCCTATATAACTACTGTCTATACACACCATCCTATATAACTACTGTCTATACACACCATCCTATATAACTACTGTCTATACACACCATCCTATATAACTACTGTCTATAAACACCATCCTATATAACTACTGTCTATAAACACCATCCTATATAACTACTGTCTATACACACACCATCCTATATAATTACTGTCTATACACACCATCCTATATAACTACTGTCTATACACACCATCCTATATAACTACTGTCTATAAACACCATCCTATATAACTACTGTCTATACACACCATCCTATATAACTACTGTCTATACACACCATCTATACACACCATCCTACACACAATCCTATATAACTACTGTCTATACACAACATCCTACACACAATCCTATATAACTACTGTCTATACACACCACCCTATTATAACTACTGTCTATACACACAATCCTATATAACTACTGTCTATACACACCATCCTACACACCATCCTATATAACTACTGTCTATACACACCATCCTATTATAACTACTGTCTATACACACCCTCCTATATAACTACTGTCTATACACAACATCCTATATAACTACTGTCTATACACACCGTCCTATATAACTACTGTCTATACACACCATCCTATATAACTACTGTCTATACACACCATCCTATATAACTACTGTCTACACACCATCCTATATAACTACTGTCTATACACACTATTCTATATAACTACTGTCTATACACACCATCCTATATAACTACTGTCTATACACACCATCCTATATAACTACTGTCTATACACACCATCCTATATAACTACTGTCTATACACACCATCCTATATAACTACTGTCTATACACAACATCCTATATAACTACTGTCTATACACACCATCCTATATAACTACTGTCTATACACACCATCCTATATAACTACTGTCTATACACACCATCCTATATAACTACTGTCTATACACACCATCCTATATAACTACTGTCTATACACACCATCCTATATAACTACTGTCTATACACACCATCCTATATAACTACTGTCTATACTGTCTATACACACCATCCTATATAACTACTGTCTATACACACCATCCTATATAACTACTGTCTATACACACCATCCTATATAACTACTGTCTATACACACCATCCTATATAACTACTGTCTATACAAGCCATCCTACACACCATCCTATATAACTACTGTCTATACACACCATCCTACACACCATCCTATAAAACTACTGTCTATATACACCATCCTATATAACTACTGACTATACACACCATCCTATATAACTACTGTCTATACACACCATCCTATATAACTACTGTCTGTACACACCATCCTATATAACTACTGTCTATACTGTCTATACACACCAACCTATATAACTACCGTCTATACACACCATCCTATATAACTACTGTCTATACACACCATCCTATATAACTACTGTCTCTACTGTCTATACACACCATCCTATATAACTACTGTCTATACACACCATCCTATATAACTACTGTCTATACACACCATCCTATATAACTACTGTCTCTACTGTCTATACACACCATCCTATATAACTACTGTCTATACACACCATCCTATATAACTACCGTCTATACACACCATCCTGTATAACTACTGTCTATACTGTCTATACACACCATCCTATATAACTACTGTCTATACTGTCTATACACACCATCCTATATAACTACTGTCTATAGACAACATCCTATATAACTACTGTCCACCACACGGGGGGACCAAGTGAATGACCTGCAGAGAGCTGGGACCAAAGGGACTCAAATCCTAGTATGTAACAAAGCCTACCATCAGTAACACACTACGCCGCCAGGGACTCAAATCCTGCAGTGCCAGATGTGTCCCCCTGCTTAAGCCAGTACATGTCCAGGCCCGTCTGAAGTTTGCTGGAGAGCATTTGGATGATCCAGAAGAAGATTGGAAGAATGTCATATGGTCAGATGAAACCAAAATATAACTTTTTGGTAAAAACTCAACTCGTCGTGTTTGGAGGACAAAATGCTGAGTTGCATCCAAAGAACACCATACCTACTGTGAAGCATGGGGGAGGGACAACATGCTTTGGGGCTGTGTTTCTGCAAAGGGACCAGGACTATTTATCTGTGTAAATGAAAGAATGATTGGGGACATGAGATTTGTGAGATTTTGAGTGAAATCGTGAGATTTTGAGTGAAAACTTCCTACCATCAGCAAGGGCATTGAAGATGTAATGTGGCTGGGTCTTTCAGCATGACAATCATCCCAAACACACCTCCCGGGCAACGAAGGAGTGGCTTTGTGAGAAGCATTTCAAGGTCCTGGAGTGGCCTTGCAAGTCCCCAGATCTCAACCCCATACAAAATCTATGGAGGGAGTTGAAAGTCCGTGTTGCCCAGCAACAGCCCCAAAACATCACTGCTCTAGAGGAGATCTGCATGGAGGAATGGGCCAAAATACCAGCAACAGTGTGTGAAAACCTTGTGAAGACTTACATAAAACGTTTGACCGCTGTCATTGCCAACAAAGGGTATATAACAAAGTATTGAGATAAACTATTGTTATTGACCAAATACTTGCAAATAAATGTATTAAAAATCCTACAATGTGATTTTCTGGATTTCTTTTCTCATTTTGTCTGTCATAGTCTGTCATTTTGTCTGTCGTAGTTGAAGTGTACCTATGATGAAAATTACAGGCCTCTCTCATCTTTTAAGCGGGAGAACTTGCACAATTGGTGGCTGACTAAATACTTTTTTGCCCCACTGTATATATATATATATATATCCACATATGACATTCTCCCAATCTTCTTCTGGGTCATCCAAATGCTCTCCTGCAAACTTCAGACGAATCATCAAACAGGCAAAGCGTTAATATAGGACTAAGATATAATCCAACTACACCGTCTCTGAGGCTCGTTGAATGTGGCAGGGCTTGCAAACTATTAAGAACTACAAAGGAAGGCACAACCGCAAGCTGCCCAGGGACATGAGTCTACCAGACAATCTCAATAACTTCGATGCTCGCTTCGAGGCAATCAACACTGAATCATGCATGAGATCATCACCTGTTCCGGGCGACTGTGTGATCACCCTCTTCGTAGCCGATATGACTAAGACCTTTAAGCAGGTCAACATTCACAAGGCTGCAGGGCCAGACAGATTAGCAGTACCAAGCTTGCGCTCACCAACTGGCACATGTCTTCATTGATATTTTTTATTATTACAGACTGAGTCTGTAATACCAACATGTTTCAAGCAGACCATCACAGTCCCTGTGCCCAAGAACACTAAGGTAACCTGCTTAAATAACTACCGCCCCGTAGCAATCACCATGAAGTGATTTGAAAGGCTGGTCATGGCTCACATCATCACCATTATCCCAGAAACTCTAGACCCACTCCAATTTGCATACCACAACAACAGATACACAGATGATGCAATCTCTATTGCACTCCACACAGCTCTTAGACATCTGGACAAAAGAAACACCTATGTGAGAATGCTATTCATTGACTACAGCTCAGCGTTCAACATCATAGTGCTCTCAAAGCTCATCACTAAGCTAAGGACCCTGGGGCTAAACACCTCCCTCTGCAACTGATCCTGATTCCTGACGGGCCCAAGGTGGTGAGGATAGGCAAAGAACACATTAGCCTAGCTGATCCTCAACACAGGGGCCCCTCAGGCGTGCGTGCTTAGTTCAGTTTATTCATTCGACCATTTTTTTAAAACAAGCACACATAAAACTTGAAAAAGCATGCACATAAATCAAATCATCAAAGATAACACATAATAATGTCTGGGACATATTTCCATTGTGGTCCTCTTGAGACAAGATCGAACACAGTATGGCAGTGAAATATGCTTAGTTTCCTCCTAAGGGGTGTACTTAGCCCTCCTGTACTCCCTGTTCACCCACGACTGCGTGGCCAAGCACATCTCCAACACCGTCATTAAGTTTGCTGATG
>NC_068424.1:1125866-1144971 GCF_023373465.1 Oncorhynchus keta | reverse complement strand
GGTGGTGGTGTGTACAGCCCAGTACATCACTGGGGCTAAGCTTCCTGCCATCCAGGACCTCTATACCAGGTGGTGGTGTGTACAGGACCTCTATACCAGGTGGTGGTGTGTACAGCCCAGTACATCACTGGGGCTAAGCTTCCTGCCATCCAGGACCTCTATAACAGGCGGTGGAAGGCCCAAAAAATACTTCAGCCACCCCAGTCATAGACTGTTCTCTCTGCTACCGCATGGCAAGCGGTACCGGAGCGCCAGGTCTCGGTCCAAGATGCTTCTTAACAGCTTCTTTGCATTGTATTGCATTGTCCGCCCCCTCCCCCACACGACTGCTACTTTCTGTTTATTATCTATGCATAGACACTTTACCTCTACCTACCTGTACATATTACCTCAACTAACATGTGCCCCTACACATAGACTCGGTACCATACCACCAGTATATAGCCTCGTTATTTTATTGTTGCTCTTTAATTTTTTACATTAGTTTATTTATTAATAGTTTCCTTAACACTTATTTTTTGTAAAACTGCATTGTCGGTCAAGGGCTTGTAAAAGTAAGAATTTAACTGTCAGGTTGAAATACAACACCTGTTGTGTTCGGCGCATGTGACAAATACGATGACAATTGATTTAATTTATATTACAGCATATTGGATGACTGTCATTCAGATTCACCCAGCCCAATGTAAAATCAATAGGTTTAGGCGACTACATAATAATAATATAATATAATAATACATGATAGTCGAATTCTCCTTCTGTCCGTCGTGATGTTCGTTTACGTATTATTATTATTATTATTATTATTATTATTATTATTATTATTATTATATTATTATTACGTAGTTGGTGATGGAGAGAAACAATAAAAAAAAAATTAAAAAAAATATGCCATTTAGCAGATGCTTTTATCCAAAGCATAAATTCTACGTATGGGTGGTCCCAGGAATCAAACCCACTACCCTGGCGTTACAAGCGCCATGCTCTACCAACTGAGCTACAGAAGGACCACGATAGGGAGTAAACTAAAGTGACACATACCGCCCTGGCCTGCATCTAGCTGATCTAGGGTGTAATCAACAGTTGCAAACATGCGTTTCACCTGGCCATAACCACTAACCATTACACACAGCCTACGGCGTTGTCACTATATATTAGCTAACTTCAATTTCAACATAGCTGGCTATGTTATACAGTACAGTGTAAAGGCAGCAAGCAGTTTAGCAGTTACACCGGCGGGCCCCAGTGGCAATAAATCAATAAAACCAAAAGAGTTACAGTGTTGGATAGCCATAGCAAGCTAGCTAACATAGCATCCCTCTCTGCTGGATAGCCATAGCAAGCTAGCTAACATAGCATCCCTCCATGTTGGAAAGCCATAGCCAGCTAGCTAACATAGCATCCCTCTCTGCTGGATAGCCATAGCAAGCTAGCTAACATAGCATCCCTCCATGTTGGAAAGCCATAGCCAGCTAGCTAACATAGCATCCCTCTCTGCTGGATAGCCATAGCAAGATAGCTAACATAGCATCCCTCCATGTTGGAAAGCCATAGCCAGCTAGCTAACATAGCATCCCTCTCTGCTGGATAGCCATAGCAAGCTAGCTAACATAGCATCCCTCTCTGCTGGATAGCCATAGCCAGCTAGCTAACATAGCATCCCTTCCTGTTGGATAGCCATAGCCAGCTAGCTAACATAGCATCCCTCTCTGCTGGATAGCCATAGCAAGCTAGCTGACATAGCATCCCTCCCTGTTGGAAAGCCATAGCCAGCAAGCTAACATAGCATCCCTCCCTGTTGGATAGCCAAAGCCAGCTAGCTAACATAGCTTCCCTCTCTGTTTGATCCGGGTGGTTGACTAGGCTAAACTAGCTAGATTCATTATCTGATCCTTTGACTGGGTGAACAACACGTCAGTTCATGTTGCAAGATCTCTGATAGGTTGGAGGACGTCCTCTGGAAGTTGTCATAATTACTGTGTAAGTCTATGGAAGGGTTTGTGAGAACCAAGAGCCTCTAATGGTTTTGTATTGAAGTCAGTGTACCCAGAGGAAGACGGAAGCTAGCTGTCCTCCGGCTACACCATGATGTTACCCTACAGAGTGCTGTTGAGGCTACTGTAGACCTTCATTGCAAAACAGGATGTTTGAATACCTTATTGGATAACATGTACATTTAGTATAGTTTTATCTAACAATTTATCTAACAAAAACTTTTTACTGTTGCAAAATCTTTATTTTTAAGAAATTCACTGAGGAGGACGGTCCTTCCCTTCCTCCTCTGAGGTGCCTCCACTGCTATAATCCTATTTGGGTCAGCTAGCCAATCAGTTGTGTTAAAGACAAGCTAGGAGTTACCTGAGCGTGAGCAAGCCTGATAAGTGGTTTCCTGTGAGGAGCATTCCAATGTCTTCACAGACATACGAGCAATATTTCCCAGTAGTTATAGACAGAATGAGGTGGAACTGCTTGACCTAATGTGTGCCTCGGTCAGACTCGAGCATCAACCGGATGACATGCCAGGTTAAATCCCGGACAGAGCTCAAGTGCACAGTGGAATAATCTCTGCCCGTGATGATAAACACGCGTCTTACATACGGTACCAGTCAAACATGTGGACACACTTTGCTGGATGAGAGAATGCCAAGATGGTGCAAAGCTGTCATCAAGGCAAAAGAGTGACTACTTTGAAGAATCTCAAATATTAAAATATATTATGATTTGTTTCTAACACTTTTTTAAAAAGTTACTACGTTATTCCATATGTGTTATTTCATAGTTTTGATGTCTTCACTATAATTCTACAATGTAGAAAATAGTAAAAACAAAGAAAAAACCCTTGAATGAGTGTCTTGTGTCCAAACTTTTGACTGGTAGTGCGTATGTTACATAGGGAGGAAGTAGGAAGTAGACTCGACTAAACAAAGGATATCCATCAGGCACGTAACACACTATGGCCTCTGATTGAAAATAGTAACACTTTGTAGGGAATAGGATTTGTTATTTGATATAATAATAATAATAATATATATATATAATATATGCCATTTAGCAGACGCTTTTATCCAAAGCGACTTACAGTCATGTGTGCATACATTCTACGTATGGGTGGTCCCGGGAATCGAACCCACTACCCTGGCGTTACAAGCGCCATGCTCTACCAACTGAGCTACAGAAGGACCACTGAGACTATCACTGTAGTGTTGTAATGGATTGAATTCAATGGATTATGTTCGAGCTAACTCCACTAGCTTGATCCACCGTCAGCTAGCTAACTCCACTAGCTTGATCCACCGTCAGCTAGCTAACTCCACTAGCTTGATCCACCGTCAGCTAGCTAACTCCACTAGCTTGATCCACCGTCAGCTAGCTAACTCCACTAGCTTGATCCACCGTCAGCTAGCTAACTCCACTAGCTTGATCCACCGTCAGCTAGCTAATTCCACTAGCTTGATCCACCGTCAGCTAGCTAACTCCACTAGCTTGATCCACCGTCAGCTAGCTAACTCCACTAGCTTGATCCACCGTCAGCTAGCTAACTCCACTAGCTTGATCCACCGTCAGCTAGCTAACTCCACTTGCTTGATCAGCCAGCTAACCGTCAGCTAGCTAACTCCACTAGCTTGATCCACCGTCAGCTAGCTAACTCCACTAGCTTGATCCACCGTCAGCTAGCTAACTCCACTAGCTTGATCCACCGTCAGCTAGCTAACTCCACTAGCTTGATCCACCGTCAGCTAACTCCACTAACTTGATCCACCGTAGCTAACTCCACTAGCTTGATCCACCGTCAGCTAGCTAACTCCACTAGCTTGATCCACCGTCAGCTAGCTAACTCCACTAGCTTGATCCACCGTCAGCTAGCTAACTCCACTAGCTTGATCCACCGTCAGCTAGCTAACTCCACTAGCTTGATCCACCGTCAGCTAGCTAACTCCACTAGCTTGATCCACCGTCAGCTAGCTAACTCCACTAGCTTGATCCACCGTCAGCTAGCTAACTCCACTAGCTTGATCCACCGTCAGCTAGCTAACTCCACTAGCTTGATCCACCGTCAGCTAGCTAACTCCACTAGCTTGATCCACCGTCAGCTAGCTAACTCCACTAGCTTGATCCACCGTCAGCTAGCTAACTCCACTAGCTTGATCCACCGTCAGCTAGATAACTCCACTAGCTTGATCCACCGTCAGCTAGCTAACTCCACTAGCTTGATCCACCGTCAGCTAGCTAACTCCACTAGCTTGATCCACCAGCTTGATCCACCGTCAGCTAGCTAACTCCACTAGCTTGATCCACCGTCAGCGAGCTAACTCCACTAGCTTGATCCACCGTCACATAAACATACTATAGAACCATCCATCCTTCCACATAAACATACTGTAGAACCATCATGTATAGAACGTATAGAACCATCCATCCTTCCACATAAACATACTGTAGAACCATCATGTATAGAACGTATAGAACCATCCATCCTTCCACATAAACATACTATAGAACCCTCCATCCTTCCACATAAACATACTATAGAACCATCCATCCTACCACATAAACATACTATAGAACCATCCATCCTTCCACATAAACATACTATAGAACCATCCATCCTTCCACATAAACATACTATAGAACCATCCATCCTACCACATAAACATACTGTAGAACCATCATGTATAGAACGTATAGAACCATCCATCCTTCCACATATACATACTATAGAACCATCCATCCTTCCACATGAACATACTATAGAACCATCATGTATAGAACGTATAGAACCATCCATCCTACCACATAAACATACTATAGAACCATCCATCCTTCCACATAAACATACTATAGAACCATCCATCCTTCCACATAAACATACTATAGAACCATCCATCCTTCCACATAAACATACTATAGAACCATCCATCCTTCCACATAAACATACTATAGAACCATCCATCCTTCCACATAAACATACTATAGAACCATCATGTATAGAACGTATAGAACCATCCATCCTTCCACATAAACATACTGTAGAACCATACATCCTTCCACATAAACATACTATAGAACCATCATGTATAGAACGTATAGAACCATCCATCCTACCACATAAACATACTGTAGAACCATCCATCCTTCCACATAAACATACTGTAGAACCATCCATCCTTCCACATAAACATACTATAGAACCATCATGTATAGAACGTATAGAACCATCCATCCTTCCACATAAACATACTATAGAACCATCATCCTTCCACATAAACATACTGTAGAACCATCCATCCTACCACATAAACATACTGTAGAACCATCATCCTTCCACATAAACATACTGTAGAACCATCCATCCTACCACATAAACATACTGTAGAACCATCATGTATAGAACGTATAGAACCATCCATCCTACCACATAAACATACTGTAGAACCATCATGTATAGAACGTATAGAACCATCCATCCTACCACATAAACATACTATAGAACCATCATGTATAGAACGTATAGAACCATTCATCCTACCACATAAACATACTATAGAACCATCATGTATAGAATGTATAGAACCATCCATCCTACCACATAAACATACTATAGAACCATCCATCCTTCCACATAAACATACTGTAGAACCATCCATCCTTCCACATAAACATACTATAGAACCATCATAGAACCATTCATCCTTCCACATAAACAAACATATAGAATGTATAGAACCATCCATCCTTCCACATAAACATACTATAGAACCATCCATCCTTCCACATAAACATACTATAGAACCATCATCCTTCCACATAAACATACTATAGAACCATCCATCCTTCCACATAAACATACTATAGAACCATCCATCCTACCACATAAACATACTGTAGAACCATCATCCTTCCACATAAACATACTGTAGAACCATCATGTATAGAACGTATAGAACCATCCATCCTTCCACATAAACATACTGTAGAACCATCATGTATAGAACGTATAGAACCATCCATCCTTCCACATAAACATACTATAGAACCATCCATCCTTCCACATAAACATCCATCCTAGAACCATCATAAACATACTATAGAACCATCCATCCTTCCACATAAACATACTGTAGAACCATCATGTATAAACATACTATAGAACCATCCATCCTACCACATAAACATACTATAGAACCATCCATCCTACCACATAAACATACTATAGAACCATCCATCCTTCCACATAAACATACTGTAGAACCATCATGTATAGAACGTATAGAACCATCCATCCTTCCACATAAACATACTATAGAACCATCATGTATAGAACGTATAGAACCATCCATCCTACCACATAAACATACTATAGAACCATCCATCCTTCCACATAAACATACTGTAGAACCATCATCCTTCCACATAAACATACTATAGAACCATCATCCTTCCACATAAACATACTATAGAAACCATCCATCCTTCCACATAAACATACTATAGAACCATCATCCTTCCACATAAACATACTATAGAACCATCATCCTTCCACATAAACATACTATAGAACCATCCATCCTTCCACATAAACATACTATAGAACCATCCATCCTTCCACATAAACATACTATAGAACCATCCATCCTTCCACATAAACATACTATAGAACCATCATGTATAGAACGTATAGAACCATCCATCCTTCCACATAAACATACTATAGAACCATCCATCCTTCCACATAAACATACTATAGAACCATCATGTATAGAACGTATAGAACCATCCATCCTACCACATAAACATACTATAGAACCATCCATCCTACCACATAAACATACTATAGAACCATCCATCCTTCCACATAAACATACTATAGAACCATCATCCTTCCACATAAACATACTATAGAACCATCCATCCTTCCACATAAACATACTGTAGAACCATCCATCCTTCCACATAAACATACTATAGAACCATCATGTATAGAACGTATAGAACCATCCATCCTACCACATCATCTATTTCAGAACCTGTTAAAGTGATATAGTAATATAGCAGACCATAGATTCTGACAGCAAGGGTCACACTCTTTCTTATGTTACATTCAATTAGTGGCGTTGAGTTGTGATGTTATCGGTGCTGTGGGACTCTGAGTTGTAGGGTTATTGGTGTTCTTGGTGCTACGGGGTGTGAGGCGAGCCCCCGGGGGAGGGAGAGCTGAGAACAGTTTGTCTTCACAAGGTCAGGAAGGTCGACACCAGTCTTTCTGTTAGTGGTGTGTTGTTATGTGACACGCCGTCACGCCTGTTGTCGGTGTTGATAGGTAGCGATGAAATCGTAGCGTTTGGTGTCACTACACTACTTCAACATCGTGACCCTTCTTTCCGCATGGCTTTAGTGTGTCGTATCGTTAGCTTCACCATCACTTCTGATATAAATGGCGATCGTCCTTTATGAAAATACTGTACGGGTGAGGGATTCCACTGGAAACAACACTGTTTGGGAGCGCCTCAGAGAGAACTACAACAGGTTTAACTCCCTGATTCTGTAGAGTTACACAACGCTCAGCCAGAGGACATAATCTATATGGGTTTACTATAATAGTCTCTATATTATAGGACATAATCTATACGGGTTTACTATAATAGTCTCTATATTATAGGACATAATCTATATGGGTTTACTATAATAGTCTCTATATTATAGGACATAATCTATATGGGTTTACTATAATAATCTCTATATTATAGGACATAATCTAGGACTGGGGTATATAGTTAGGGTAAAGCACTGGGGTATAGGGTTAGGGTAAAGGGCTGGGGTATAGGGTTAGGGTAAAGGACTGGGGTATAGGGTTAAGGTAAAGGGCTGGGGTATAGGGTTAGGGTAAAGGACTGGGGTATAGGGTTAGGGTAAAGGGCTGGGGTATAGGGTTAGGGTAAAGGACTGGGGTATAGGGTTAGGGTAAAGGGCTGGGGTATAGGGTTAGGGTAAAGGGCTGGGGTATAGGGTTAGGGTAAAGGACTGGGGTATAGGGTTAGGGTAAAGGGCTGGGGTATAGGGTTAGGGTAAAGGACTGGGGTATAGGGTTAGGGTAAAGGGCTGGGGTATAGGGTTAGGGTAAAGGACTGGGGTATAGGACTGGGGTATAGGGTTAGGGTAAAGGACTGGGGTATAGGGTTAGGGTAAAGGACTGGGGTGTAGGGTTAGGGTAAAGGACTGGGGTATAGGGTTAGGGTAAAGGGCTGGGGTATAGGGTTAGGGTAAAGGACTGGGGTATAGGGTTAGGGTAAAGGGCTGGGGTATAGGGTATAGGGTTAGGGTAAAGGGCTGGGGTATAGGGTATAGAGTTATGGTAAAGGACTGGGGTATAGGGTTAGGGTATTGGACTGGGGTATAGGACTGGGGTATAGGGCTGGGGTATAGGGTTAGGGTAAAGGGCTGGGGTATAGGGTTAGGGTAAAGGACTGGGGTATAGGGTTAGGGTAAAGGGCTGGGGTAGGGTTAGGGTAAAGGACTGGGGTATAGGGTTAGGGTAAAGGGCTGGGGTATAGGGTTAGGGTAAAGGACTGGGGTATAGGGTTAGGGTAAAGGGCTGGGGTATAGGGTTAGGGTAAAGGACTGGGGTATAGGGTTAGGGTAAAGGGCTGGGGTATAGGGTTAGGGTAAAGGACTGGGGTATAGGGTTAGGGTAAAGGGCTGGGGTATAGGGTATAGGGTTAGGGTAAAGGGCTGGGGTATAGGGTATAGAGTTATGGTAAAGGACTGGGGTATAGGGTTAGGGTTAGGGTATTGGACTGGGGTATAGGACTGGGGTATAGGGCTGGGGTATAGGGTTAGGGTAAAGGGCTGGGGTATAGGGTTAGGGTAAAGGGCTGGGGTATAGGACTGGTGTATAGGGTTAGGGTATAGGACTGAGGTATAGGGTTAGGGTAAAGGGCTGGGGTATGGGTGTGGGGTATAAGACTGGGGGCTGCGTGTGGGTATAGGGCTGGGGGTGGGAATAGGGCTGGGGAATAGTGCTGGAATATAGGGCTGGGGTATAGGGCTGCGTGTGGGTATAGGGCTGGGGTATAGGGCTAGGGTATAGGGCTGGGATATAGGACTAGGGTATAGGGATGGGGTATAGGGCCGGGGTATAGGGCTGGGGTGTAGGGCTAGGGTATACGGCAAGAGTATACAGGTGGAGTATAGGGCTGGGGTGGGGTATAGGGTTGGGATATTGGGCTGGGATATAGGGATGGGATATAGAGCTGGGATATAGTTCTGGGATATAGGGCTGGGGTATGGGGCTGAGGTACAGGGCTGGGATATGGGGCTGGGATATAGGGCTGGGGTATAGGGGTGAATTTTAGGGCTGAGGTATAGGGCTGGGATACGGGGCTGGGATATAGGGATGGGGTATAGGGGTGAATTTTAGGGCTGAGGTATAGGGCTGGTTTATGGGGCTGGGATATTTTTTTGTTTGTTTTTTTAACCTTTATTTAACTAGGCAAGTCAGGCTACCCTACAGGCTACCCACTAGACTACCCTGCCACCCCGCTATAGGGGGTACAGGGCTGGGATATGGGGCTGTGATGTGGAGCTGAGGTATAGTGCTGGTGGTAGGGCTTGGACTATGGGCTGGGACTGTGGCTGGGGTGTACATTTTGGGGTATAGGCCTGTGCTATAAGGCTGTATCTGGGGTATAGGGCTGTATCTGGGGTATAGGGCTGTATCTGGGGTATAAGGCTGTATCTGTGGTAGAGGGCTGTATCTGTGGTAGAGGGTTGTATCTGGGGTATAAGGCTGTATCTGGGGTATAGGGCTGTATCTGGGGTATAGGCCTGTGCTATAAGGCTGTATCTGGGGTATAGGGCTGTATCTGGGGTATAGGGCTGTATCTGGGGTAGAGGGCTGCATCTGGGGTAGAGGGCTGTATCTGGGGTATAAGGCTGTATCTGTGGTAGAGGGCTGTATCTGGGGTAGAGGGCTGTATCTGGGGTAGAGGGCTGTATCTGGGGTATAGGGCTGTATCTGGGGTAGAGGGCTGTATCTGGGGTATAGGGCTGTATCTGTGGTAGAGGGCTGTATCTGGGGTATAGGGCTGTATCTGGGGTATAAGGCTGTATCTGGGGTAGAGGGCTTGCCTGTAGACTGGGGCTGTCTGGTAATTAACTATGGCAGATGGGCTTTGTAGAGGCTTCCTGTGAGTGTTGTGGTGATTGAGAGGACATCAGGAGAGTTGGTGTCCTCACAATGGACCCAGCCACCTCTCTGCCTGCGCCCTCTCTCTCCCCTCCGTCCAAAAAAACACCCATTATCCCAGCTTCTCCACTGCTGAATTCACTTCACCACCTTTTAAATCTCTCTCTCACTCTCCATTCTCCACCAGATTAAGTCAGAGTGCAGGAACAGGCACAAGAGCAACTGTAAATAACCATGAATGTTAATCCTGCATTAATTGGTTTCCTCTTAAACCGAATAGAACTCCCGACCACCCCATTCTCCGCCCCTCTCCGACAGGTCATTAAAGGGATAGTCCATTTCTCAGTGTTTAGTTAACATGGTCCCCTCTATATTAAAGGGATAGCCCATTTCTCAGTGTTTAGTTAACATGGTCCCCTCTATATTAAAGGGATAGCCCATTTCTCAGTGTTTAGTTAACATGGTCCCCTCTATATTCAACAAGAACTAAATGAAAATCTCAAATCTTGAAAAACACCTGAGTTGCAAAATGCTGTGATACAAATGTTCAACATGGTATACATTTCTGTCTGCTTTCCTGATGTCTGGAACCCGGGGCTCCTCTCCCTGATCCACAAAAGTGGAGACAGATCAGACCCCGATAATTACAGGGGAATTTGCTTAATTAAACAACAACTTGGAAAAAGTTTTCTGTAGCATTTTGAATTCAATAATTCTAAACTCTCTACAAGAAAGAACTAATAAGTAAATGTTAAATTCACACTACTGACCATATATACACCTTACACACACAAATTAACACGCCTACTAAAAAACACGGCCACTAAAAAACACGGCCACTAAAAAACACGCCCAATAAAAAACACTCCCACTAAAAAACACGCCCACTAAAAAACACGCCCACTAAAAAACACGTCCACTAAAAAACACGCCCAATAAAAAACACGCCCAATAAAAAACAAGGCAAAAACGTTGCTTGCTTTATTGAGGCATTCAGTTCCATTTGGCACGGACATCTATTCTTCAAAATTCTCCAAAGTGGGCTTGGTGGTAAGGTGAAGTAACAAAACAAGTACGCAATAAAAATCAAAAACCAAAGAACGCTTTTAATTTCGTAACTTCGAGGTGTGAGACAAGGCTGCAGTTTGAGCCCAAACCTTTTCAACATTTACATCAATGCATTAGCAGACATGTTGGACCATTCTGCAGCTCCAGGACTCACACTATTTGACACAGAGGTAAAAAATGACATACCCAAATCTAACTGCCTGTAGCTCAGGCCCTGAAGCAAGGATATGCATATTCTTGGTACCATTTGAAAGGAAACACTTTGAAGTTTGTGGACATGTGATAGAAATGTAGGAGAATATAAGACAATAGATGGTGGTGGTGGTGGTGGTAGTAGGGGTGATAGTAGTGTGGTGGTGGTAGGGGTGGTAGTAGTGTAGTGGTGGTAGTAGTAGGGGTGATAGTAGTGTAGTGGTGGTGGTGGTAGTAGGGGTGATAGCAGTGTAGTGGTGGTAGTAGAAGGGGTGATAGCAGTGTAGTGGTGGTGGTGGTAGGGGTGATAGTAGTGTAGTGGTGGTAGGGGTGGTAGTAGTGTAGTGGTGGTAGTAGTAGGGGTGATAGTAGTGTAGTGGTGGTGGTGGTAGTAGGGGTGATAGCAGTGTAGTGGTGGTAGGGGTGGTAGTAGTGTAGTGGTGGTAGTAGTAGGGGTGATAGTAGTGTAGTGGTGGTGGTGGTAGGGGTGATAGTAGTGTAGTGGTGGTGGTGGTAGGGGTGATAGTAGTGTAGTGGTGGTGGTAGTAGTAGGGGTGATAGTAGTGTAGTGGTGGTGGTGGTGGTAGGGGTGATAGTAGTGTAGTGGTGGTGGTGGTAGTAGGGGTGATAGTAGTGTAGTGGTGGTGGTGGTAGTAGGGGTGATAGTAGTGTAGTGGTGGTGGTGGTAGTAGGGGTGATAGTAGTGTAGTGGTGGTGGTGGTAGGGGTGATAGTAGTGTAGTGGTGGTGGTGGTAGTAGGGGTGATAGTAGTGTAGTGGTGGTGGTGGTAGTAGGGGTGATAGTAGTGTGGTGGTGGTGGTAGTAGGGGTGATAGCAGTGTGGTGGTGGTGGTAGTAGGGGTGATAGCAGTGTAGTGGTGGTGGTGGTAGGGGTGATAGCAGTGTAGTGGTGGTGGTGGTAGGGGTGATAGTAGTGTAGTGGTGGTGGTGGTAGTAGGGGTGATAGTAGTGTAGTGGTGGTGGTAGTAGGGGTGATAGTAGTGTAGTGGTGGTGGTGGGTAGGGGTGATAGCAGTGTAGTGGTGGTGGTGGTAGTAGGGGTGATAGTAGTGTAGTGGTGGTGGTAGTAGGGGTGATAGTAGTGTAGTGGTGGTGGTGGTAGTAGGGGTGATAGTAGTGTGGTGGTGGTGGTAGTAGGGGTGATAGTAGTGTAGTGGTGGTGGTGGTAGTAGGGGTGATAGTAGTGTAGTGGTGGTGGTGGTAGTAGGGGTGATAGTAGTGTAGTGGTGGTGGTAGTAGGGGTGATAGTAGTGTAGTGGTGGTGGTAGTAGGGGTGATAGTAGTGTGGTGGTGGTGGTAGTAGGGGTGATAGTAGTGTAGTGGTGGTGGTGGTAGTAGGGGTGATAGTAGTGTAGTGGTGGTGGTGGTAGTAGGGGTGATAGTAGTGTAGTGGTGGTGGTGGTAGTAGGGGTGATAGTAGTGTAGTGGTGGTGGTGGTAGTAGGGGTGATAGTAGTGTAGTGGTGGTGGTGGTAGGGGTGATAGTAGTGTAGTGGTGGTAGTAGTAGGGGTGATAGTAGTGTAGTGGTGGTGGTAGTAGGGGTGATAGCAGAGTAGTGGCGGTGGTAGTAGGGGTGATAGTAGTGTAGTGGTGGTGGTAGTAGGGGTGATAGTAGTGTAGTGGTGGTGGTAGTAGGGGTGATAGTAGTGTAGTGGTGGTAGTAGTAGGGGTGATAGTAGTGTAGTGGTGGTAGTAGTAGGGGTGATAGTAGTGTAGTGGTGGTAGTAGTAGGGGTGATAGTAGTGTGGTGGTAGTAGTAGGGGTGATAGCAGTGTAGTGGTGGTAGGGGTGGTAGTAGTGTAGTGGTGGTAGTAGTAGGGGTGATAGTAGTGTAGTGGTGGTGGTGGTAGGGGTGATAGTAGTGTAGTGGTGGTGGTGGTAGGGGTGATAGTAGTGTAGTGGTGGTGGTAGTAGGGGTGATAGTAGTGTAGTGGTGGTGGTGGTAGTAGGGGTGATAGTAGTGTAGTGGTGGTGGTTGTAGTAGGGGTGATAGTAGTGTAGTGGTGGTGGTGGTAGTAGGGGTGATAGTAGTGTAGTGGTGGTGGTGGTAGTAGGGGTGATAGTAGTGTAGTGGTGGTGGTGGTAGGGGTGATAGTCCTTCTGTAGCTCAGTTGGTAGAGCATGGCGCTTGTAACGCCAGGGTAGTGGTTCAATGGGTAGGGTAGAATGTATGCACACATGACTGTAAGTCGCTTTGGATAAAAGCGTCTGCTAAATGGCATATATTAGTAGTGTAGTGGTGGTAGTAGTAGGGGTGATAGTAGTGTAGTGGTGGTGGTAGTAGGGGTGATAGTAGTGTAGTGGCGGTGGTAGTAGGGGTGATAGTAGTGTAGTGGTGGTAGTAGTAGGGGTGATAGTAGTGTAGTGGTGGTGGTAGTAGGGGTGATAGTAGTGTAGTGGTGGTAGTAGTAGGGGTGATAGTAGTGTAGTGGTGGTAGTAGTAGGGGTGATAGTAGTGTAGTGGTGGTAGTAGTAGGGGTGATAGTAGTGTGGTGGTAGTAGTAGGGGTGATAGCAGTGTAGTGGTTGTGGTGGTAGGGGTGGTAGTAGTGTAGTGGTGGTGGTAGTAGGGGTGATAGTAGTGTAGTGGTGGTGGTGGTAGGGGTGATAGTAGTGTAGTGGTGGTGGTGGTAGGGGTGATAGTAGTGTAGTGGTGGTGGTAGTAGGGGTGATAGTAGTGTAGTGGTGGTGGTGGTAGTAGGGGTGATAGTAGTGTAGTGGTGGTGGTGGTAGTAGGGGTGATAGTAGTGTAGTGGTGGTGGTGGTAGGGGTGATATCAGTGTAGTGGTGGTAGGGGTGATAGTAGTGTAGTGGTGGTGGTGGTAGTAGGGGTGATAGTAGTGTAGTGGTGGTGGTGGTAGTAGGGGTGATAGTAGTGTAGTGGTGGTGGTAGTAGGGGTGATAGTAGTGTAGTGGTGGTGGTGGTAGGGGTGATAGTAGTGTAGTGGTGGTGGTGGTAGTAGGGGTGATAGTAGTGTAGTGTAGTGGTGGTGGTAGGGGTGATAGCAGTGTAGTGGTGGGTAGGGGTGGTAGTAGTGTAGTGGTGGTGGTGGTAGTAGGGGTGATAGTAGTGTAGTGGTGGTGGTGGTAGTAGGGGTGATAGTAGTGTAGTGGTGGTGGTGGTAGGGGTGATATCAGTGTAGTGGTGGTAGGGGTGATAGTAGTGTAGTGGTGGTGGTGGTAGTAGGGGTGATAGTAGTGTAGTGGTGGTGGTGGTAGTAGGGGTGATAGTAGTGTAGTGGTGGTGGTAGTAGGGGTGATAGTAGTGTAGTGGTGGTGGTGGTAGGGGTGATAGTAGTGTAGTGGTGGTGGTGGTAGTAGGGGTGATAGTAGTGTAGTGGTGGTGGTGGTAGGGGTGATAGCAGTGTAGTGGTGGTAGGGGTGGTAGTAGTGTAGTGGTGGTGGTGGTAGTAGGGGTGATAGTAGTGTAGTGGTGGTGGTGGTAGTAGGGGTGATAGTAGTGTAGTGGTGGTGGTGGTAGGGGTGATATCAGTGTAGTGGTGGTAGGGGTGATAGTAGTGTAGTGGTGGTGGTGGTAGTAGGGGTGATAGTAGTGTAGTGGTGGTGGTGGTAGGGGTGATAGTAGTGTAGTGGTGGTGGTGGTAGGGGTGATAGTAGTGTAGTGGTGGTGGTGGTAGTAGGGGTGATAGTAGTGTAGTGGTGGTGGTGGTAGGGGTGATATCAGTGTAGTGGTGGTGGTAGTAGGGGTGATAGTAGTGTAGTGGTGGTGGTGGTAGGGGTGATAGTAGTGTAGTGGTGGTGGTGGTAGGGGTGATAGTAGTGTAGTGGTGGTGGTGGTAGGGGTGATAGTAGTGTAGTGGTGGTGGTGGTAGGGGTGATAGTAGTGTAGTGGTGGTGGTGGTAGGGGTGATATCAGTGTAGTGGTAGGTAGGGGTGATAGTAGTGTAGTGGTGGTGGTGGTAGGGGTGATAGTAGTGTAGTGGTGGTGGTGGTAGGGGTGATAGTAGTGTAGTGGTGGTGGTAGTAGGGGTGATAGTAGTGTAGTGGTGGTGGTGGTAGTAGGGGTGATAGTAGTGTAGTGGTGGTGGTGGTAGGGGTGATAGTAGTGTAGTGGTGGTGGTAGTAGTAGGGGTGATAGTAGTGTAGTGGTGGTGGTGGTAGTAGGGGTGATAGTAGTGTAGTGGTGGTGGTAGTAGGGGTGATAGTAGTGTAGTGGTGGTGGTGGTAGGGGTGATAGTAGTGTAGTGGTGGTGGTGGTAGTAGGGGTGATAGCAGTGTAGTGGTGGTGGTAGTAGGGGTGATAGTAGTGTAGTGGTGGTAGTAGTAGGGGTGATAGTAGTGTAGTGGTGGTGGTGGTAGGGGTGATAGTAGTGTAGTGGTGGTGGTAGTAGGGGTGATAGTAGTGTAGTGGTGGTGGTAGTAGGGGTGATAGTAGTGTAGTGGTGGTGGTGGTAGTAGGGGTGATAGCAGTGTAGTGGTGGTGGTGGTAGTAGGGGTGATAGTAGTGTAGTGGTGGTGGTGGTAGTAGGGGTGATAGTAGTGTAGTGGTGGTGGTAGTAGGGGTGATAGTAGTGTAGTGGTGGTGGTGGTAGTAGGGGTGATAGTAGTGTAGTGGTGGTGGTGGTAGGGGTGATAGTAGTGTAGTGGTGGTGGTGGGTAGGGGTGATAGTAGTGTAGTGGTGGTAGTAGTAGGGGTGATAGTAGTGTAGTGGTGGTGGTAGTAGGGGTGATAGTAGTGTAGTGGCGGTGGTAGTAGGGGTGATAGTAGTGTAGTGGTGGTGGTAGTAGGGGTGATAGTAGTGTAGTGGTGGTGGTAGTAGGGGTGATAGTAGTGTAGTGGTGGTAGTAGTAGGGGTGATAGTAGTGTAGTGGTGGTAGTAGTAGGGGTGATAGTAGTGTAGTGGTGGTAGTAGTAGGGGTGATAGTAGTGTGGTGGTAGTAGTAGGGGTGATAGCAGTGTAGTGGTGGTAGTAGTAGGGGTGATAGTAGTGTGGTGGTGGTAGTAGGGGTGATAGTAGTGTAGTGGTGGTGGTAGTAGGGGTGATAGTAGTGTAGTGGTGGTGGTGGTAGTAGGGGTGATAGTAGTGTAGTGGTGGTGGTGGTAGGGGTGATAGTAGTGTAGTGGTGGTGGTAGTAGGGGTGATAGTAGTGTAGTGGTGGTGGTGGTAGTAGGGGTGATAGTAGTGTAGTGGTGGTGGTAGTAGTAGGGGTGATAGTAGTGTGGTGGTGGTGGTAGTAGGGGTGATAGTAGTGTGGTGGTGGTGGTAGTAGTAGGGGTGATAGTAGTGTAGTGGTGGTGGTGGTAGTAGGGGTGATAGTAGTGTAGTGGTGGTGGTAGTAGGGGTGATAGTAGTGTAGTGGTGGTGGTAGTAGTAGGGGTGATAGTAGTGTAGTGGTGGTGGTGGTAGTAGGGGTGATAGTAGTGTAGTGGTGGTGGTAGTAGTAGGGGTGATAGTAGTGTAGTGGTGGTGGTGGTAGGGGTGATAGTAGTGTAGTGGTGGTAGTGGTAGGGGTGATAGTAGTGTAGTGGTGGTGGTAGTAGGGGTGATAGTAGTGTAGTGGTGGTGGTAGTAGGGGTGATAGTAGTGTAGTGGTGGTGGTAGGGGTGATAGTAGTGTAGTGGTGGTGGTAGTAGGGGTGATAGTAGTGTAGTGGTGGTGGTAGTAGGGGTGGTAGCAGTGTAGTGGTGGTGGTAGGGGTGATAGTAGTGTAGTGGTGGTGGTAGGGGTGATAGTAGTGTAGTGGTGGTGGTAGTAGGGGTGGTAGTAGTGTAGTGGTGGTGGTAGTAGGGGTGGTAGCAGTGTAGTGGTGGTGGTAGGGGTGATAGTAGTGTAGTGGTGGTGGTAGGGGTGATAGTAGTGTGGTGGTGGTGGTAGTAGGGGTGATAGTAGTGTAGTGGTGGTGGTAGTAGGGGTGATAGCAGAGTAGTGGTGGTGGTAGTAGGGGTGATAGTAGTGTAGTAGCGGTGGTGGTAGTAGGGGTGATAGTAGTGTAGTGGTGGTGGTAGTAGGGGTGATAGCAGTGTAGTGGTGGTGGTAGTAGGGGTGGTAGTGTAGTGGTGGTAGGGGTGGTAGTAGTGTAGTGGTAGTGGTAGGGGTGATAGTAGTGTGGTGGTGGTGGTAGTAGGGGTGATAGTAGTGTAGTGGTGGTGGTAGTAGGGGTGATAGCAGTGTAGTAGCGGTGGTGGTAGTAGGGGTGATAGTAGTGTAGTGGTGGTGGTAGTAGGGGTGATAGTAGTGTAGTGGTGGTAGTAGTAGGGGTGATAGCAGACTATATACAGGGGTTACCGGTACTGAGTCAATGTGGAGGCTATATACAGGGGGTACCGGTACAGAGTCAATGTGGAGGCTATATACAGGGGGTACCGGTACAGAGTCAATGTGGAGGCTATATACAGGGGGTACCGGTACAGAGTCAATGTGCAGGTGGTACCGGTACAGAGTCAATGTGGAGGCTATATACACGGGGTACCAGTACAGAGTCAATGTGGAGGCTATATACAGGGGTACCGGTAAAGAGTCAATGTGGAGGTTATATACAGGGGGTACCGGTACAGAGTCAATGTGGAGGCTATATACAGGGGCTACCGGTACTGAGTCAATGTGGAGGCTATATACAGGGGGTACCGGTACAGAGTCAATGTGGAGGCTATATACAGGGGATTACGGTACAGAGTCAATGTGGAGGCTATATACAGGGGGTACCAGTACAGAGTCAATGTGGAGGCTATATACAGGGGGTACCGGTACAGAGTCAATGTGGAGGCTATATACAGGGGTACCGGTACAGAGTCAATGTGGAGGCTATATACAGGGGGTACCGGTACAGAGTCAATGTGGAGGCTATATTCAGGGGGTACCGGTACAGAGTCAATGTGGAGGCTATATACAGGGGTACCGGTACAGAGTCAATGTGGAGGCTATATACAGGGGTACCGGTACAGAGTCAATGTGGAAGCGAAATACAGGGGGTACCGGTACAGAGTCAATGTGGAGGCTGTATACAGGGATTACGGTACAGAGTCAATGTGGAGGCTATATACAGGGGTACCGGTACAGAGTCAATGTGGAGGCTATATACAGGGGGTACCGGTACAGAGTCAATGTGGAGGCTATATACAGGGGTACCGGTACAGAGTCAATGTGGAGACTATATACAGGGGGTACCAGTACAGAGTCAATGTGGAGGTTTTATACAGGGGGTACCGGTACAGAGTCAATGTGGAGGCTATATACAGGGGGTACCGGTACTGAGTCAATGTGGAGGCTATATACAGGGGGTACCGGTACAGAGTCAATGTGGAGGCTATATACAGGAGGTACCGGTACAGAGTCAATGTGGAGGCTATATACAGGGGGTACCAGTACAGAGTCAATGTGGAGGCTATATACAGGGGGTACCGGTACATAGTCAATGTGGAAGCTATATACAGGGGGTACCGGTACTGAGTCAATGTGGAGGCTATATACAGGGGTACCGGTACTGAGTCAATGTGGAGGCTATATACAGGGGGTACCGGTACAGAGTCAATGTGGAGGCTATATACAGGGGGTACCGGTACTGAGTCAATGTGGAGGCTATATACAGGGGTACCGGTACTGAGTCAATGTGGAGGCTATATACAGGGAGGTACCGGTACTGAGTCAATGTGGAGGCTATATACAGGGGTACCGGTACAGGGTC
>NC_068424.1:1045866-1123366 GCF_023373465.1 Oncorhynchus keta | reverse complement strand
CGGGGCTTTGCCTTGTTACGGGAAGAGGAACAACCAACCAGTGGTTCAATGTCTTTCAATCAGTGTCAGCTATGAATATTCATACCAAGTGAAATGTAAGCCTCTGAAACACAATACATTATTTACCGTCATGACACATTTTATACATGCATTTCACTCTGCAGCTTGACTCAATTACCTGACACGACTGCTACGTGCTAAATGGTGTAATTCGCCTTGGAGAAAAATATTTGAAACTTTCTGAAGCTTTTTTTTTTTACAGTGTTAAACAGATGTTGACAACATAACAAATATATTTTAAATACGTTCCTATGGGGAAAAACAAAACTATAACTTGTTGCCCTTCAATACATCACTATTATATTGTGTCATGGAAAAAGAATGACCCGGAAGGGTATGAGCTGTATTCTGTTAGACTGCAGTCAGGGGGCTGACAGGAGCTGTTTCTATTAGAATGGAGTCAGGGGGCTGACAGGAGCTGTGTCTGTTAGACTGGATCCAGGGGGCTGACAGGAGCTGTGTCTGTTAGAATGGAGTCAGGGGGCTGACAGGAGCTGTGTCTGTTAGACTTGGATCCAGGGGGCTGACAGGAGCTGTGTCTGTTAGACTGGATCCAGGGGGCTGACAGGAGCTGTGTCTGTTAGACTGGAAGTCCTGTGTCCTCGGAAGTCCTGTGTTCCTGGAAGTCCTGTGTCCCCGGAAGTCCTGTGTCCCCGGAAGTCCTGTGTCCCCGGAAGTCCTGTGTCCCTGGAAGTCCTGTGTTCCCGGAAGTCCTGTGTCCCTGGAAGTCCTGTGTTCCCGGAAGTCCTGTGTCCCCAGAAGTCCTGTGTCCCTGGAAGTCCTGTGTCCTCGGAAGTCCTGTGTTCCCCAGAAGTCCTGTGTTCCTGGAAGTCCTGTGTTCCTGGAAGTCCTGTGTCCCCAGTAGTCCTCTGTTACCGGAAGTCCTGTGTTCCCCAGAAGTCCTGTGTTTCCCTGAAGTCCGGTGTTCCTGGAAGTCCTGTGTTCCCAGAAGTCCAGTGTTCCTGGAAGTCCTGTGTCCCCAGTAGTCCTCTGTTACCGGAAGTCCTGTGTTCCCCAGAAGTCCTGTGTTTCCCTGAAGTCCGGTGTTCCTGGAAGTCCTGTGTTCCCAGAAGTCCTGTGTTCCTGGAAGTCCAGTGCTTCCTGGAAGTCCTGTGTTTCCTGGAAGTCCTGTGTTTCCTGGAAGTCCTGTGTTCCTGGAAGTCCAGTGCTTCCTGGAAGTCCTGTGTTTCCTGGAAGTCCAGTGCTTCCTGGAAGTCCTGTGTTTCCTGGAAGTCCTGTGTTTCCTGGAAGTCCTGTGTTTCCTGGAAGTCCTGTGTTTCCCAGAAGTCCTGTGTTTCCCTGAAGTCCGGTGTTCCTGGAAGTCCTGTGTTTCCCAGAAGTCCTGTGTCCCCAGAAGTCCTGTGTTTCCCTGAAGTCCGGTGTTCCTGGAAGTCCTGTGTCCCCAGTAGTCCTCTGTTACCGGAAGTCCTGTGTTCCCAGAAGTCCTGTGTTCCTGGAAGTCCGGTGTTCCTGGAAGTCCTGTGTTCCCAGAAGTCCTGTGTTCCTGGAAGTCCTGTGTCCCCAGTAGTCCTCTGTTACCGGAAGTCCTGTGTTCCCAGAAGTCCTGTGTTCCTGGAAGTCCTGTGTTTGCCAGAAGTCCTGTGTTCCTCGATGTCCTGTGTTCCCAGAAGTCCTGTGTTCCCAGAAGTACAGTGTTCCTGGAAGTCCTGTGTCCCTGGAAGTCCTGTGTTCCCCGGAAGTCAAGTGTTCCAGGAAGTCTTGTGTTCATGGAAGTCCTGTGTCCCCAGAAGTCCTGTGTTCCTGGAAGTCCTGTGTTTCATGGAAGTCCTGTGTTCCTGGAAGTCCTGTGTTCCTGGAAGTCCTGTGTTCCTGGTAGTCCTGTGTTCCTGGTAGTCCTGTGTTCCTGGAAGTCCTGTGTTCCTGGTAGTCCTGTGTTTCCTGGTAGTCCTGTGTTCCCAGAAGTCCTGTGTTCCCAGAAGTCCTGTGTTCCTGGTAGTCCTGTGTTCCTGGAAGTCCTGTGTTCCTGGTAGTCCTGTGTTCCTGGTAGTCCTGTGTTCCTGGTAGTCCTGTGTTCCTGGTAGTCCTGTGTTCCTGGTAGTCCTGTGTTCCTGGTAGTCCTGTGTTCCTGGTAGTCCTGTGTTCCTGGTAGTCCTGTGTAACTGGTAGTCCTGTGTTCCTGGTAGTCCTGTGTTCCTGGTAGTCCTGTGTTCCTGGTAGTCCTGTGTTTCTTGGTATTCCTGTGTTCCTGGAAGTCCTGTGTTTCCTGGTAGTCCTGTGTTTCCTGGTAGTCCTGTGTTCCTGGAAGTCCTGTGTTTCCTGGTAGTCCTGTGTTTCCTGGTAGTCCTGTGTTCCTGGTAGTCCTGTGTTTCTTGGTATTCCTGTGTTCCTGGAAGTCCTGTGTTTCCTGGTAGTCCTGTGTTTCCTGGTAGTCCTGTGTTCCTGGTAGTCCTGTGTTTCTTGGTATTCCTGTGTTCCTGGAAGTCCTGTGTTTCCTGGTAGTCATGTGTTCCTGGTAGTCCTGTGTTCCTGGTAGTCCTGTGTTCCTGGTAGTCCTGTGTTCCTGGAAGTCCTGTGTTCATGGAAGTCCAGTGTTTCCTGGAAGTACTGTGTTCCTGGAAGTCCTGTGTTCCTGGTAGTCCTGTGTTCCTGGTAGTCCTGTGTTCCCAGAAGTCCAGTGTTCCTGGAAGTCCTGTGTTCCTGGAAGTCCTGTGTTCCTGGAAGTCCTGTGTTCCTGGTAGTCCTGTGTTCCTGGTAGTCCTGTGTTCCTGGTAGTCCTGTGTTCCCAGAAGTCCAGTGTTCCTGGAAGTCCTGTGTTCCTGGAAGTCCTGTGTTTCCTGGTAGTCCTGTGTTCCTGGAAGTCCTGTGTTCCTGGAAGTCCTGTGTTCCTGGTAGTCCTGTGTTCCTGGTAGTCCTGTGTTCCTGGAAGTCCTGTGTTTCCTGGTAGTCCTGTGTTCCCAGAAGTCCTGTGTTCCTGGTAGTCCTGTGTTCCTGGTAGTCCTGTGTTCCTGGTAGTCCTGTGTTCCTGGAAGTCCTGTGTTTCCTGGTAGTCCTGTGTTCCTGGTAGTCCTGTGTTCCTGGTAGTCCTGTGTTCCTGGTAGTCCTGTGTTCCTGGAAGTCCTATGTTTCCTGGTAGTCCTGTGTTCCCTGAAGTCCTGTGTTCCTGGTAGTCCTGTGTTCCCGGTAGTCCTGTGTTCCTGGTAGTCCTGTGTTCCCAGAAGTCCTGTGTTTCCTGGTAGTCCTGTGTTCCCGGAAGTCCTGTGTTCCTGGTAGTCCTGTGTTCCTGGTAGTCCTGTGTTCCTGGTAGTCCTGTGTTCCTGGTAGTCCTGTGTTCCTGGAAGTCCTGTGTTTCCTGGTAGTCCTGTGTTCCTGGTAGTCCTGTGTTCCTGGTAGTCCTGTGTTCCTGGTAGTCCTGTGTTCCTGGATGTCCTGTGTTCCTGGAAGTCCTGTGTTCCTGGTAGTCCTGTGTTCCTGGTAGTCCTGTGTTCCTGGTAGTCCTGTGTTCCTGGTAGTCCTGTGTTTCCTGGAAGTCCTGTGTTCCCAGAAGTCCTGTGTTCCCAGAAGTCCTGTGTTCCTGGTAGTCCTGTGTTCCTGGAAGTCCTGTGTTCCTGGTAGTCCTGTGTTCCTGGTAGTCCTGTGTTCCTGGAAGTCCTGTGTTTCCTGGTAGTCCTGTGTTCCTGGTAGTCCTGTGTTCCTGGTAGTCCTGTGTTCCTGGTAGTCCTGTGTTCCTGGTAGTCCTGTGTAACTGGTAGTCCTGTGTTCCTGGTAGTCCTGTGTTCCTGGTAGTCCTGTGTTCCTGGTAGTCCTGTGTTTCTTGGTATTCCTGTGTTCCTGGAAGTCCTGTGTTTCCTGGTAGTCCTGTGTTTCCTGGTAGTCCTGTGTTCCTGGAAGTCCTGTGTTTCCTGGTAGTCCTGTGTTTCCTGGTAGTCCTGTGTTCCTGGTAGTCCTGTGTTCCTGGTAGTCCTGTGTTCCTGGTAGTCCTGTGTTTCCTGGTAGTCCTGTGTTCCTGGTAGTCCTGTGTTTCTTGGTATTCCTGTGTTCCTGGAAGTCCTGTGTTTCCTGGTAGTCATGTGTTCCTGGTAGTCCTGTGTTCCTGGTAGTCCTGTGTTCCTGGTAGTCCTGTGTTCCTGGAAGTCCTGTGTTCATGGAAGTCCAGTGTTTCCTGGAAGTACTGTGTTCCTGGAAGTCTTGTGTTCCTGGTAGTCCTGTGTTCCTGGTAGTCCTGTGTTCCCAGAAGTCCAGTGTTCCTGGAAGTCCTGTGTTCCTGGAAGTCCTGTGTTCCTGGAAGTCCTGTGTTCCTGGTAGTCCTGTGTTCCTGGTAGTCCTGTGTTCCTGGTAGTCCTGTGTTCCCAGAAGTCCAGTGTTCCTGGAAGTCCTGTGTTCCTGGAAGTCCTGTGTTTCCTGGTAGTCCTGTGTTCCCAGAAGTCCTGTGTTCCTGGTAGTCCTGTGTTCCTGGTAGTCCTGTGTTCCTGGTAGTCCTGTGTTCCTGGAAGTCCTTTGTTTCCTGTTAGTCCTGTGTTCCCAGAAGTCCTGTGTTCCTGGTAGTCCTGTGTTCCTGGGCGTCCCGGGTTTCCTGGTAGTCCTGTGTTCCTGGTAGTCCTGTGTTCCTGGTAGTCCTGTTTTCCTGGTAGTCCTGTGTTCCCAGAAGTCCTGTGTTCCTGGTAGTCCTGTGTTCCTGGTAGTCCTGTGTTCCTGGTAGTCCTGTGTTCCTGGAAGTCCTGTGTTTCCTGGTAGTCCTGTGTTCCTGGTAGTCCTGTGTTCCTGGTAGTCCTGTGTTCCTGGAAGTCCTGTGTTTCCTGGTAGTCCTGTGTTCCTGGTAGTCCTGTGTTCCTGGAAGTCCTGTGTTTCCTGGTAGTCCTGTGTTCCCAGAAGTCCTGTGTTCCTGGTAGTCCTGTGTTCCTGGTAGTCCTGTGTTCCTGGTAGTCCTGTGTTCCTGGAAGTCCTGTGTTTCCTGGTAGTCCTGTGTTCCTGGTAGTCCTGTGTTCCTGGTAGTCCTGTGTTCCTGGTAGTCCTGTGTTCCTGGAAGTCCTGTGTTTCCTGGTAGTCCTGTGTTTCCTGGTAGTCCTGTGTTCCTGGAAGTCCTGTGTTTCCTGGTAGTCCTGTGTTTCCTGGTAGTCCTGTGTTCCTGGTAGTCCTGTGTTCCTGGTAGTCCTGTGTTCCTGGTAGTCCTGTGTTTCCTGGTAGTCCTGTGTTCCTGGTAGTCCTGTGTTTCCTGGTAGTCCTGTGTTCCTGGTAGTCCTGTGTTCCCAGAAGTCCTGTGTTCCTGGTAGTCCTGTGTTCCTGGTAGTCCTGTGTTCCTGGTAGTCCTGTGTTCCTGGTAGTCCTGTGTTTCCTGGTAGTCCTGTGTTCCTGGTAGTCCTGTGTTCCTGGTAGTCCTGTGTTCCTGGTAGTCCTGTGTTCCTGGTAGTCCTGTGTTCCTGGTAGTCCTGTTTTCCTGGTAGTCCTGTGTTCCTGGTAGTCCTGTGTTCCTGGTAGTCCTGTGTTTCCTGGTAGTCCTGTTTTCCTGGTAGTCCTGTTTTCCTGGTAGTCCTGTTTTCCTGGTAGTCCTGTGTTCCTGGTAGTCCTGTGTTCCCAGGACCCTGGTAATATAATAGGTGTATCATACCCAAGGCCCTCTCTCTGCCTTGTCTCCATGTTCTCTGTTCAGGGAAAGGACCAGTTTGGTAAATTACCACAAGAGCTGGAAAATCATTTGTATCCTCAGTCTCTGGTTGAAATATTCCAATGTGAGTATGTATAACAAATCTTTGCTGAATGTATTTTCCTTATGAGCTGGGATTGGGATCAGGCTTTGGCCATTCTACCTCAGCATTAGAAGGAGAAGTAATCTAAAACAAATATCGAGTAAAATCCACAAGTACGATATGTATATATTGTATGATTATTAGATGTATCCTCTGTGTCTGTGAATCACCGAGGTCTCTGGGTAGACACCTGCTCCGCTGCTACTGCACTCATATCGTCAGTGCTTTACCTCAGAGCTGTTTATAGGCTGTTCCACTACTCCACGTTCCCATCACGTCTCCACCGGAAAAGGCTTTAAGGACACTCCTGAGCTGCCAAATCATATTTAAATTTAAGAATTAAAATAAAAACGAGGTTATGGTTAAGGTTAGTGTTAGGGTTAAGATAAGAGTCCGTTTTAGATTTTGGATTTTGTCGTTTTACAGGTCAGGAGTGTCCTCATAGCCTTTCCTCTACCCGTCAGGTCTCCAAAGCCCCTTTAGAAGGATATGACTCCATCTAGTGGTCCTACAAGCTTCCTTCAAGGCCAGCCAGACAACACTAGGCCTACACACCAAAGGAGGTTGGTTGGCACCTTAACTGGGGAGGAGGAGTTCGTGGTAATAGATGGAGTGGAATCAGTGGAATGGTATCAAATACATCAAACACAGGGTTTGAGGAGAGGAGAGGAAGAGGAGAGGAAGAGGAGAGGAAGGGCCAGTCCTCGGTTAGAGGAGAGGAAGAGGAGAGGAAGAGGAGAGGAAGAGGAGAGGAAGAGGAGAGGAAGAGCCAGTCCTCAGTTAGAGGAGAGGAAGAGGAGAGGAAGTGCCAGTCCTCGGTTAGAGGAGAGGAAGAGAAGAGGAGAGGAAGAGGAGAGGAAGAGGAGAGGAAGAGGAGAGGAAGGGCCAGTCCTCGGTTAGAGGAGAATAAGAGCCAGTCCTCGGTTAGAGGAGAGGAAGAGGAGAGGAAGTGCCAGTCCTCGGTTAGAGGAGAGGAAGAGGAGTGGAAGGGCCAGTCCTCGGTTAGAGGAGAGGAAGAGCCGGTCCTCGGTTAGAGGAGAGGAAGAGCCGGTCCTCGGTTAGAGGAGAGGAAGAGCCGGTCCTCGGTTAGAGGAGAGGAAGAGCCAGTCCTCGGTTAGAGGAGTGGAAGAGCCAGTCCTCGGTTAGAGGAGAGGAAGAGCCAGTCCTCGGTTAGAGGAGAATAAGAGCCAGTCCTCGGTTAGAGGAGAATAAGAGCCAGTCCGGTTAGAGGAGAATAAGAGCCAGTCCTCGGTTAGAGGAGAATAAGAGCCAGTCCTCGGTTAGAGGAGAATAAGAGCCAGTCCTTGGAGGAAGCTCAAGAGCATGGCAGTCAGGGTAGTGGGTTCAATCCCCGTGACCACCCATACGTAGAATGTATGACATGACTGTAAGTCGCTTTGGATAAAAGCGTCTGCTAAATGGTTATTAGGAGTGGAAGAGTCAGTCCTCGGTTAGAGGAGAGGAAGAGCCAGTCCTCGGTGAGAGGAGAGGAAGTGACAGTCCTTGGTTAGAGGAGAGGAAGAGCCAGTCCTTGGTTAGAGGAGAAGAAGAGAAGGTCCTTGGTTAGAGGAGAGGAAGAGGAAGAGCCAGTCCTTGGTTAGAGGAGAAGAAGAGAAGGTCCTTGGTTAGAGGAGAGGAAGAGGAAGAGCCAGTCCTTGGTTAGAGGAGAGGAAGAGCCAGTCCTCGGTTAGAGTAGTGGAAGAGCCGGTCCTCGGTTAGAGGAGAGGAAGAGCCGGTCCTCGGTTAGAGGAGAGGAAGAGGAGAAGAAGAGCCAGTCCTCGGTTAGAGGAGAGGAAGAGCCAGTCCTCGGTTAGAGGAGTGGAAGAGCCAGTCCTTGGTTAGAGGAGAGGAAGAGCCGGTCCTCGGTTAGAGGAGAGGAAGAGCCGGTCCTCGGTTAGAGGAGTGGAAGAGCCAGTCCTTGGTTAGAGTAGTGGAAGAGCCGGTCCTCGGTTAGAGGAGAGGAAGAGCCGGTCCTCGGTTAGAGGAGTGGAAGAGCCGGTCCTCGGTTAGAGGAGAGGAAGAGCCGGTCCTCGGTTAGAGGAGAGGAAGAGCCGGTCCTCGGTTAGAGGAGAGGAAGAGCCGGTCCTTGGTTAGAGGAGTGGAAGAGCCGGTCCTCGGTTAGAGGAGAGGAAGAGCCGGTCCTCGGTTAGAGGAGAGGAAGAGCCGGTCCTTGGTTAGAGGAGAGGAAGAAGAGAGGAAGAGCCGGTCCTCGGTTAGAGGAGAGGAAGAAGAGAGGAAGAGCCAGTCCTCAGTTAGAGGAGAGGAAGAGCCGGTCCTCGGTTAGAGGAGAGGAAGAAGAGAGGAAGAGCCAGTCCTCAGTTAGAGGAGAGGAAGAGCCGGTCCTCGGTTAGAGGAGAGGAAGTGGGGGAAGAAATCCATTTTCACGGGTTAACACTGTAATGAAAGAGAACATCTCCTGGGACATGTAATCTTTGTAAGCTTATTAATATCATAATGCCACAATAAAGTTGCCTCTGTCGTATTAATTTGCTCTACTTTTTGTCAATTCTAATGTAGTTGTCTCTGTCATATCTATTTGGGCAGATTACGTTGTGTAAAGAAACAATGGCAACCAGAGGCCTGGTTGGGGCTTTGCTTCTGTAGTCATAGCATTTACCACCTCTGTCAGGCCTTATGTGACAGGCCAATTTACACACTTATTAAGCCTATGACACACTTTTTGATATAATCGTATTAGCGTTTTTTAGGTGAAAATGTGTCTGATTTTTGGACTGGGCGGAGAGGAAGTCCTTGATTCACTGTAATAGAGGCCTTTCACTGTCCTGTCATAGAGGCCTTTCACTGTCCTGTAATAGAGGCCTTTCACTGTCCTGTAATAGAGGCCTTTCACTGTCCTGTAATAGAGGCCTTTCACTGTCCTGTAATAGAGGCCTTTCACTGTCCTGTAATAGAGGCCTTTCACTGTCCTGTAATAGAGGCCTTTCACTGTCCTGTAATAGAGGCCTTTCACTGTCCTGTTATAGAGGCCTTTCACTGTCCTGTAATAGAGGCCTTTCACTGTCCTGTTATAGAGGCCTTTCACTGTCCTGTTATAGAGGCCTTTCACTGTCCTGTAATAGAGGCCTTTCACTGTCCTGTCATAGAGGCCTTTCACTGTCCTGTAATAGAGGCCTTTCACTGTCCTGTTATAGAGGCCTTTCACTGTCCTGTAATAGAGGCCTTTCACTGTCCTGTAATAGAGGCCTTTCACTGTCCTGTTATAGAGGCCTTTCACTGTCCTGTAATAGAGGCCTTTCACTGTCCTGTAATAGAGGCCTTTCACTGTCCTGTAATAGAGGCCTGAAGAGGCCTGTCCAGTAAGGGTGAGAGGCCTTTCACTGTCCTGTAATAGAGGCCTTTCACTGTCCTGGGGTAAGGGGAGAGGCAGTATCTCCTGTCCTGTTAGGGGAGAGGCAGTATCTCAGCTGTCCTGTAATAGTGGTCACTTCTCACTTTCCCAGACAGTATCAAATAGAGGCCTTTCACTGTCCTGTACAAGATAGAGGCATTCATTTCATTTGTCCTATTAATTCAGGCCTCTTCACTTCCTGTTGTTGTGAATATTCATCTAGGTTCCTGTAATAGAGGCCTTTACTGAATAACCTGCAATTTTGGCACATATCATCACTGTCCTGTAATATGCAAAGTATCTTATCACTGTCCTGGTAAGTGTAGAGGCCTTTCACTGTCCTTTACCAAGAGGCCTTTCACTGTCCTGGGAAATACACCTACTGTGGCCTTTAAACTGTCCTGTAATAGAGGCCTTTCACTGTCCTGTAATAGAGGCCTTTCACTGTCATGTAATAGGTGCAGGGGGTGAAGAGGCCTGTCCAGACAGCAGGGTGAGTGGACAGTATCTCCCATGGCTGGGGAAAGCAGGGGAGAGTGGACAGGAAAAGGGCCTTCCCAAAACCATGGCTGGGGAAATGTCATTGTATGGGAGAGATTTCCTTCAAATCAAATCAAATCACATACACATGGTTAGGGGATGTCATTGGGAGAGTGGACAGTATCTTGTTGCTTCTAGTTCCGACAATGCAGCATTAGTGGTCATGTAATCTAGCCCAATTACACCCAGACAGTATCAAATAGTGGTGGTTTTATCCAAGATTACCCCTTACAAGATAGAGACATTCATTCTTACATTTGTCTATTAATTCATTATATCTATCTTAAACATTCTTGCATTTGTTGTGAATATAAAGTGGCATTATCAAAACATTATCAAGGTGACTAGTGATCCGTGTCTTTATTCTATCAAGGTGAACAGTTTCAAGCAATTTCAAGGTGACTATCATGCATGCTTGTACGCTGGCATTATCAAGGTGATCTTGATCAGTTTCTTGATTATGGTACAGTGTAGATGGGGTAGATTATTTTGAGTTTACCAAGATGCCTCAGCGAAGTCTTTATTAAAGTGGAAATACAGGTGACTAGTGATTTTTCTTTATAAACTATCTCAGTAATTAAACGTACCTGCTATACCCTACTGCTACAGGACTATGACGTTTCTTTATTGGCATTATCAAGGTGACTAGTCATCCCTTTAAAGGTGTTCAAGGTGACTAGTGATTGAGGTCTTTATTAAAGTGGCTCTGTGCAGTGCCAGTTTCTTTATTAAAGTTCTTCACACCAGTGATCTCGACAAACCATTTCTTATGGACCTGACTTTGTTTATTGGGGCATTGTCATGACTGTGAACAGTTTCTTTATTAAAGTGGCATTATCAAAACTGTTCAGTTTTTTATTAAAGTGGCATTATCAGGTGAAGTGATGTCTACAATGTCATTGTATGCTGTGGCATTTCAAGGTGATTTCCCTTTTCAAAGTGGCATTATCAAGGTCAGTGATCAGTTTCTTTATTAAAGTGGTTATCAAGGTGACTAGTGATCATTTCTTTATTAAAGTGGCATTATCAAATGCTTGTTGCTTTATTAAAGTGGCATTACAATGACAGTGCAATTTCTTTATTAAATGGCATTATCAAGGTGACTAGTGATCAATTACAGTGGCATTATCAAGGTGACTAGTGATCAGTTTCTTTATTAAAGTGGCATTATCAAGGTGACTAGTGAAAGTTTCTTTATTTGGCATTATCAAGGTGAATAGTGATACACTTTAAATGTGGCATTATGTGACTAGTGATCCGAGCTTTGGCATCAAAGGCAAGATAAAATAGATATATCAAGGTGACTAGTGATCCGTTTCTTTATTAAAGTGGCATTATCAAGGTGACTAGTGATCAAGATTTCTTTATTAAAGTGGCATTATCAAGGTGAAGTGATCCGTTTCTTTAAAGTGGCATTATCAAGGTGACTAGTGATCCGTTTCTTTATTAAAGTGGCATTATCAAGGTGACTAGTGATCCGTTTCTTTATTAAAGTGGCATTATCAAGGTGACTAGTGATCCGTTTCTTTATTAAAGTGGCATTATCAAGGTGACTAGTGATCAGTTTCTTTATTAAAGTGGCATTATCAAGGTGACTAGTGATCCGTTTCTTTATTAAAGTGGCATTATCAAGGTGACTAGTGATCCGTTTCTTTATTAAAGTGGCATTATTTCAAGGTGACTAGTGAACATAGGCAGCAGCCTCTCATTATGTTAGTGATGGCTGTTAAACAGTCTGATGGCCTTGAGATAGAAGCTGTTTTTCAGTCTCTCGGTCCCAGCTTTGATGCACCTGTACTCACCTCGCCTTCTGGATGATAGCGGGGTGAACAGGCAGTGGCTCGGGTGGTTGTTGTCCTTGATGATCTTTATGGCCTTCCTGTCACATCGGGTGGTGTCGGTGTCCTGGAGGGCAGGTAGTTTTCCCCCGGTGACGCGTTGTGCAGACCGCACTACCCTCTGGAGAGCCCTGCAGGTTGTGGGCGGTGCAGTTGCAGTACCAGGCGGTGATACAGTGTCAAGGGATCAGGAGAAGCAGGTACAAGGAGTCAAACATTTAATAGAATGAGACAGGAACAGTGTCACAACAAAAGACAAATGTCAATGAATGCAGCAGTGGGGAACTGACAAATAATAAACAGTTGATGAGTCCAATATGGCTGATGGCCATTATCGCTGATGCTCGAGACGAAGGAAGGCAGGGGCGATCTGTACACCACTCCACCCGATGCTTGGCATTGCGCATGGTGTTCTTAGGTTTGTGTTCGACTGCGCGGCCACGGAAACCCATTTCATGATGCTCCCAATGAACAGTTATTGTGCTGACGTTACTTCCAGAGGCTGTTTGGAAACAAGGTACAAAGGTAATGAGTGTTTCCGATGATTTTTACGTGATTCAGCCGTTCTTTGAGCTTGTGTGGCTGAGCCGTTGTTGATCATAGACTTTTCCACTTCACAATAGCAGCACTTACAGTTGACCGAGGCAGCTCTAGCTGACTTGCTGGAAAGGGGGCATCCTATGACAGTGCCACTTTGAAAGTCACTGAGCTCTTCGGCAAGGCCATTCTACTGCCAATGTCTGTCTCTGGAGATTGCATCAGATTGCATGACTGCATGCTCAATTTTACACACCTGTCAGCAGTGGGTGGGACTGAGATAGCCCAATCCACTAATGTGAATGGGTGTCCACATACTTTTGCATATCTAGTGTATATAGTTTCACCTTCATGCTACAAATAGTGTCATACTGATGACATTTTTTGAATTTTCCTAACGCTCGTAAAATGCGTAATTCTTCCATACACATAGTTTTTTGTCTGGCAGCGATTCTGCTGTTTTGGGGATTGGTACCTTGCTCACTGCCTGTAATAACGATTGTCTTAACATCATGCACACTCTGGCTGTTAACCAGCCGCCAACGTCTCACAGGCAAAATATCGAGCTCGTTAAACACCGCTGGTTGGCCAGCAGGGAGGAAAACCTGCCGGGTAAGGTTGTTGTGGAGGTCCTATCCCTAAGGTTGTTGTGGAGGTCCTATCCCTAAGGTTGTTGTGGAGGTCCTATCCCTAAGGTTGTTGTGGAGGTCCTATCCCTAAGGTTGTTGTGGAGGTCCTATCCCTAAGGTTGTTGTGGAGGTCCTATCCCTAAGGTTGTTGTGGAGGTCCTATCCCTAAGGTTGTTGTGGAGGTCCTATCCCTAAGGTTGTTGTGGAGGTCCTATCCCTAAGGTTGTTGTGGAGGTCCTATCCCTAAGGTTGTTGTGGAGGTCCTATCCCTAAGGTTGTTGTGGAGGTCCTATCCCTAAGGTTGTTGTGGAGGTCCTATCCCTAAGGTTGTTGTGGAGGTCCTATCCCTAAAGGTCCTATCCCTAAGGTTGTTGTGGAGGTCCTATCCCTAAGGTTGTTGTGGAGGTCCTATCCCTAAGGTTGTTGTGGAGGTCCTATCCCTAAGGTTGTTGTGGAGGTCCTATCCCTAAGGTTGTTGTGGAGGTCCTATCCCTAAGGTTGTTGTGGAGGTCCTATCCCTAAGGTTGTTGTGGAGGTCCTATCCCTAAGGTTGTTGTGGAGGTCCTGGCCTGGTTCTGGGGTAACTGGCCCGACAACTAGTCCATATCAACCTAATTATTATCCTTATACCCTATATATACTATCCCTCCTACCTACACCATATATATATACTCCCTACTACCTATACCCTATATATACTATCCCTCCTACCTATACCATATATATACTATCCCTACTACCTATACCCTATATATACTATCCCTACTACCTATACCATATATATATACTCCCTATTACCTATACCACATATATACTATCCCTCCTACCTATACCATATATATATACTCCCTACTACCTATACCATATATATATACTCCCTATTACCTATACCATATATATACTATCCCTATTACCTATACCATATATATATACTCCCTATTACCTATACCATATATATATACTCCCTACTACCTATACCCTATATATACTATCCCTACTACCTATACCATATATATACTATCCCTACTACCTATACCCTATATATACTATCCCTACTACCTATACCATATATATACTATCCCTACTACCTATACCATATATATACTCCCTATTACCTATACCACATATATACTATCCCTCCTACCTATACCATATATATATATACTCCCTACTACCTATACCATATATATATACTCCCTATTACCTATACCATATATATATACTCCCTATTACCTATACCATATATATATACTCCCTATTACCTATACCATATATATACTATCCCTACTACCTATACCATATATATATATACTCCCTATTACCTATACCATATATATACTATCCCTACTACCTATACCATATATATATACTCCCTATTACCTGTACCCTATATATACTATCCATCCTACCTATACCCTATATATATACTCCCTATTACCTATACCATATATATACTATCCCTACTACCTATACCCTATATATATACTCCCTATTACCTATACCATATATATATACTCCCTATTACCTATACCATATATATATACTCCCTATTACCTATACCCTATATATACTCCCTATTACCTGTACTCTATATATACTATCCCTACTACCTATACCATATATATATACTCCCTATTACCTATACCCTATATATACTATCCCTACTACCTGAACCCTATATATACTATCCCTACTACCTATACCATATATATACTATCCCTACTACCTATACCATATATATATACTCCCTATTAACTGTACCCTATATATACTATCCCTCCTACCTATACCCTATATATATACTCCCTATTACCTATACCATATATATACTATCCCTACTACCTATACCCTATATATATACTCCCTATTACCTATACCATATATATATACTCCCTATTACCTATACCATATATATATACTCCCTATTACCTATACCCTATATATACTCCCTATTACCTATACCCTATATATACTATCCCTACTACCTATACCATATATATATACTCCCTATTACCTATACCCTATATATACTATCCCTACTACCTGAACCCTATATATACTATCCCTACTACCTATACCATATATATACTATCCCTACTACCTATACCATATATATATACTCCCTATTACCTGTACCCTATATATACTATCCCTCCTACCTATACCATATATATATACTATCCCTCCTACCTATACCATATATATATACTATCCCTACTACCTATACCCTATATATACTATCCCTACTACCTATACCATATATATATACTATCCATCCTACCTATACCCTATATATACTATCCCTCCTACCTATACCATATATATATACTATCCCTACTACCTATACCATATATATATACTAACCCTCCTACCTATACCCTATATATACTATCCCTCCTACCTATACCCTATATATACTATCCCTCCTACCTATACCATATATATATACTATCCCTCCTACCTATACCATATATATACTATCCCTACTACCTATACCCTATATATACTATCCCTCCTACCTATACCATATATATACTATCCCTACTACCTATATCCTATATATACTATCCCTACTACCTATAGCATATATATATACTATCCTTCCTACCTATACCATATATATATATACTCCCTACTACCTATACCCTATATATACTATCCCTACTACCTATACCATATATATATACTATCCCTCCTACCTATACCATATATATATACTCCATACTACCTATATACTCCCTATACCATATATATATACTCCATACTACCTATATACTCCCTATACCATATATATATATACTCCATACTACATATATACTCCCTATACCATATATATATACTCCATACTACCTATATACTCCCTATACCATATATATATACTCCATACTACCTATATACTCCCTATACCATATATATATATACTCCATACTACCTATATACTCCATACTACCTATACCATATATATATACTCCATGCCTGTGAGACATGGACTGTAAACACTCTGCTTCTGGAAGTTGTGAGTATGAAGTTTCGCTGTCATAACTCACTGGTGGGAAATGAGACCGCTCACTGGGAGTTTGCGGTGGAGAACAAATGCTCGACGCTCTTCTCTCCCCTCTCTCTGACGAGGAATGCTCACAGTGGAAAGCGATTTAGTAGTTAGGGTACGCCACTTCCTCTGTCTTTTATCCGCCGACCCCTGACCTCTAGCACATCTGAAAGCCTAGTTGGAGCCCAAACACCAGGAAGGTTTGTATTCTCTTCGACTCTAAACTTTAATGGAAGAGAAGACAGCTTTCTCCTATCTGACCAGTTTAGTGAACTCGGTTACCCTATACACTATAGTGCATTACTTTTTACCAGGGCTCTTTCAGTGCCATTTCCTGATGTATCCTGGGACCATTGGACTAGAATGTGGACGTGCAGAAGGGACAGTTGGACGGTGAGAGTGCTGTTTCTCCTACCGCCGGCTATATATGGATTCCAGTTTTCAGGGCAGAAAATACGTTTCTGAGAAGTTGTGAAATGTCTCGGAGAGTGAAGGGGATGGTTGCAGTGGGAAGTGTCGGTGTGAAATATCTTGGGGAGGGTTGAGGTAGTCCGTGGAGTGAAGGAGAGAAGAAGGTAGTGTGGTGGGGTGAAATGGAGGGTTGTGATGGGGAGTGGAGTGGGGAGAGAGGAGGGGGGAGTCGTCTTGGGGAGTGGAGGGGGGAGTCGTCTTGGGGAGTGGAGGGGAGAGTCGTCTTGGGGAGTGGAGGGGGGTCGTCTTGGGGAGAGGAGGGGGAGTCGTCTTGGGGAGTGGAGGGGGAGTCGTCTTGGGGTGTGGTGGGGGAGTCGTCTTGGGGTGTGGTGGGGGAGTCGTCTTGGGGTGTGGGGGGGGGGAGAGAGGAGGGGAGTGTCGTCTTGGGGAGTGGAGGGGGAGTCGTCTTGGGGAGTGGAGGGGGAGTCGTCTTGGGGTGTGGTGGGGGAGTCGTCTTGGGGTGTGGTGGGGGAGTCGTCTTGGGGAGTGGAGGGGGAGTCGTCTTGGGGAGTGGAGGGGGAGTCGTCTTGGGGAGTGGAGGGGAGTCGTCTTGGGGTGTGGTGGGGGAGTCGTCTTGGGGTGTGGTGGGGGAGAGAGGAGGGGAGTGTGCAGGGGGAGTCGTCTTGGGGAGTGGAGGGGGAGTCGTCTTGGGGAGTGGAGGGGGAGAGAGGAGGGGAGTGTGCAGGGGGAGTCGTCTTGGGGAGGGGAGGGGGAGAGAGGAGGGGGAGTGGAGGGGGAGTCGTCTTGGGGTGTGGTGGGGGAGTCGTCTTGGGGTGTGGTGGGGGAGTCGTCTTGGAGAGTGGTGGGGGAGTCGTCTTGGGGTGTGGTGGGGGAGAGAGGAGGGGAGTGTGCAGGGGGAGTCATCTTGGGGAGTGGAGGGGGAGTCGTCTTGGGGTGTGGTGGGGGGAGAGAGGAGGGGAGTGTGCAGGGGGGAGTCATCTTGGGGAGTGGAGGGGGGAGTCGTCTTGGGGAGTAGAGGGAAGAGACGTGGAGGGAGAGACATCTTGGGGAGAGGAGGGGAGAGATGTCTTGGGGAGAGGAGGGGAGACATTGGACATTATAGGGTAGTACTATATAGACAATACAGGTAGTACTATATGTACATTACAGGAAAGTACTATATATACATTACAGGGTAGTACTAGTACTATATAGACATTACAGGGTAGTACTATATGGACATTACAGGGTAGTACTATATAGACATTACAGGGTAGTACTAGTACTATATTGACATTACAGGGTAGTACTATATGGACATTACGGGTAGTACTATATGGACATTACAGGGTAGTACTATATGTACATTACAGGGTAGTACTAGTACTATATAGACATTACAGGGTAGTACTATATGGACATTACGGGTAGTACTATATGGACATTACAGGGTAGTACTATATGTACATTACAGGGTAGTACTAGTACTATATAGACATTACAGGGTAGTACTATGTGTACATTACAGGGTAGCACTATATGTACATTACAGGGTAGTACTAGTACTATATTGACATTACAGGGTAGTACTATATGGACATTACGGGTAGTACTATATGTACATTACAGGGTAGTACTAGTACTATATAGACATTACAGGGTAGTACTATGTGTACATTACAGGGTAGCACTATATGTACATTACAGGGTAGTACTAGTACTATATAGACATTACAGGGTAGTACTATATGTACATTACAGGGTAGTACTAGTACTATATAGACATTACAGGGTAGTACTATATGTACATTACAGGGTAGTACTAGTACTATATAGACATTACAGGGTAGCACTATATGTACATTACAGGGTAGTACTATATGCACATTACAGGGTAGTACTATATGTACATTACAGGGTAGTACTAGTACTATATGTACATTACAGGGTAGCACTATATGTACATTACAGGGTAGTACTAGTACTATATGTCCATTACAGGGTAGTACTAGTACTATATGTACATTACAGGGTAGCACTATATGTACATTACAGGGTAGTACTAGTACTATATGTACATTACAGGGTAATACTAGTACTATATGTACATTACAGGGTAGTACTAGTACTATATAGACATTACAGGGTAATACTATATGTACATTACAGGGTAGTACTAGTACTATATGTACATTACAGGGTAGTACTAGTACTATATGTACATTACAGGGTAGTACTAGTACTATATGTACATTACAGTGTAATACTAGTACTATATGTACATTACAGGGTAGTACTAGTACTATATAGACATTACAGTGTAATACTAGTACTATATGTACATTACAGGGTAGTACTAGTACTATATAGACATTACAGGGTAATACTAGTACTATATGTACATTACAGGGTAGTACTAGTACTATATAGACATTACAGGGTAGCACTATATGTACATTACAGGGTAGTACTATATGTACATTACAGGGTAGTACTATATGTACATTACAGGGTAATACTAGTACTATATAGACATTACAGGGTAGTACTAGTACTATATGTACATTACAGGGTAGTACTAGTACTATATGTACATTACAGGGTAGTACTATATGGACATTACAGGGTAATACTAGTGCTATATGTACATTGCAGGGTAGTACTAGTACTATATGTACATTACAGGGTAGTACTATATAGACATTACAGGGTAGTACTAGTACTATATAGACATTACAGGGTAGTACTAGTACTATATGTACATTACAGTGTAATACTAGTACTATATAGACATTACAGTGTAATACTAGTACTATATAGACATTACAGGGTAGTACTAGTACTATATAGACATTACAGTGTAATACTAGTACTATATGTACATTACAGTGTAATACTAGTACTATATGTACATTACAGGGTAGTACTATATGGACATTCCAGGGTAGTACTATATGGACATTACAGGGTAGTACTATATGTACATTACAGGGTAGTACTAGTAATATATGTACATTACAGGGTATTACTAGTACTATATGTACATTACAGTGTAATACTAGTACTATATGTACATTACAGTGTAATACTAGTACTATATGTACATTACAGGGTAGTACTATATGGACATTACAGGGTAGTACTATATGTACATTACAGGGTAGTACTAGTACTATATGTACATTACAGGGTAGTACTAGTACTATATGTACATTACAGGGTAGTACTAGTACTATATGTACATTACAGGGTAGTACTAGTACTATATAGACATTACAGTGTAATACTAGTACTATATGTACATTACAGTGTAATACTAGTACTATATGTACATTACAGGGTAGTACTATATGGACATTCCAGGGTAGTACTATATGGACATTACAGGGTAGTACTATATGTACATTACAGGGTAGTACTAGTAATATATGTACATTACAGGGTATTACTAGTACTATATGTACATTACAGTGTAATACTAGTACTATATGTACATTACAGTGTAATACTAGTACTATATGTACATTACAGGGTAGTACTAGTAATATATGTACATTACAGGGTAGTACTAGTACTATATGTACATTACAGTGTAATACTAGTACTATATAGAAATTACAGTGTAATACTAGTACTATATAGACATTACAGGGTAGTACTAGTACTATATGTACATTACAGGGTAGTACTATATAGACATTATAGGGTAGTACTATATGTACATTACAGGGTAGTACTAGTACTATATGTACATTACAGGGTAGTACTAGTACTATATGTACATTACAGGGTAGTACTAGTACTATATAGACATTACAGTGTAATACTAGTACTATATAGACATTACAGTGTAATACTAGTACTATATGTACATTACAGGGTAGTACTAGTACTATATGTACATTACAGGGTAGTACTATATAGACATTATAGGGTAGTACTATATGTACATTACAGGGTAGTACTAGTACTATATGTACATTACAGGGTAGTACTAGTACTATATGTACATTACAGGGTAGTACTAGTACTATATAGACATTACAGTGTAATACTAGTACTATATAGACATTACAGGGTAGTACTAGTACAATATGTACATTACAGGGTAGTACTAGTACTATATGTACATTACAGGGTAGTACTAGTACTATATAGACATTACAGTGTAATACTAGTACTATATAGACATTACAGGGTAGTACTAGTACTATATGTACATTACAGTGTAGTACTAGTACTATATGTACATTACAGGGTAGTACTATATGTACATTACAGTGTAGTACTAGTACTATATGTACATTACAGGGTAGTACTAGTACTATATGTACATTACAGGGTAGTACTATATGTACATTACAGTGTAGTAATAGTACAATACGGACATTATGGGCCTGTTTGGTTTCTCCTGAGCTCTGGCATGTCAAACAGTTTCCGTTTTGATGATCTAAGGATGACTGTTATATACTGTAGACCAAATGTCTGGAATCCTCTTCGTTCTTCAAGACGAGGTGTTGTGGTTTTAACAATTGACATTTGTATGAAAGTTCAGTCGGGACCAGACTGTTCAGCATCGCTTTTGCTCTGACCTCTACTCCTAGCACATTGCTTCATTGCCAATGCCCTACTCTTCTCTTCATACAGGCATAAGACATACTTCATAGCTTTTTTAAATGTTTTTTGTTTTGTTTACTGTGCCAACATTTCAGCAATGTTAATACAGTAACAGCTGAGACAAAATACAATGAACATAAATAGTCACCCCAAACAGGGTTTTCAGACATGCCTCTTCATACTATAGATCCCATGGAGTTTTCTCTCCACCAACGTTTCAGGTGTGTAATATTGTAGAGACGTCAAGCTGAGGCAAATAAAAGGCATCTGTCACACAGGAAATAGTCGAAGTCACTAAGCGGCTTATCTTTGGTTTCTCTAAGGGATTTCGTCATAGGTCTGGTGTCTCCTTGAGAATTGTACGATGCGTCTATCAGCGTCTCTAATGAATTCTTTATAGGTCTCTCGGTCTCTGAGGAACGTTGTCAAAGTTCTGTCTGTGTCCTTTAGGAATTTTGACAAAGACAACATCTTCTTCCCCTCCTCCTCCTCCTCCCCCTCCTCCACCTCCTCCTCATCCTCCTCCTCCTCCTCCTCCTCCTTTACCATCCTCCTCCTCCTTCACCCTCCTCCTCCTCCTCCTTCACCCTCCTCCTCCTCCTCCTCCTCCTCCTCCTCCTCCTCCTCCTCCTCCTCCTCCTCCTCCTCCTCATCCTCCTCCTCCTCCTTCACGCTCCTCCTCCTCCTCCTCCTTCACCCTCCTCCTCCTCCTCCTCCTCCTTCTCCTCCTCCTCCTCCTCCTCCTCCTCCTCCTCCTCCTCCTCCTTCACACTAAATATCTACTCTCTCCACCCTAAATATCTACTCTCTCCACACTAAATATCTACTCTCTCCACACTAAATATCTTCTCTCTCCACACTAAATATCTTCTCTCTCCACACTAAATATCTTCTCTCTCCACACTAAATATCTTCTCTATCCACACTAAATATCTACTCTCTCCACACTAAATATCTTCTCTCTCCACACTAAATATCTTCTCTATCCACACTAAATATCTACTCTCTCCACACTAAATATCTTCTCTCTCCACACTAAATATCTACTCTCTCCACACTAAATATCTTCTCTCTCCACACTAAATATCTACTCTCTCCACACTAAATATCTTCTCTCTCCACACTAAATATCTACTCTCTCCACACTAAATATCTTCTCTCTCCACACTAAATATCTTCTCTCTCCACACTAAATATCTTCTCTCTCCACACTAAATATCTTCTCACTCCACACTAAATATCTTCTCTCTCCACACAAAATATCTTCTCTCTCCACACTAAATATCTACTCTCTCCACACTAAATATCTTCTCTCTCCACACTAAATATCTACTCTCTCCACGCTAAATATCTTCTCTATCCACACTAAATATCTACTCTCTCCACACTAAATATCTACTCTCTCCACACTAAATATCTTCTCTCTCCACACTAAATATCTTCTCTCTCCACACTAAATATCTTCTCTCTCCACGGTAAACATCTACTCTCTCCACACTAAATATCTTCTCTCTCCACACTAAATATCTACTCTCTCCGCACTAAATATCTACTCTCTCCACACTAAATTACTACTCTCTCCACACTAAATATCTACTCTCTCCACACTAAATATCTTCTCTCTCCACACTAAATATCTTCTCTCTCCACACTAAATATCTACTCTCTCCACACTAAATATCTACTCTCTCCACACTAAATATCTACTCTCTCCACACTAAATATCTTCTCTCTCCACACTAAATATCTACTACTCCACACTAATATATCTTCTCTCCCCACTGAATATCTACTCTCTCCACACTAAATATCTTCTCTCTCCACACTAAATATCTTCTCTCTCCACACTAAATATCTTCTCTCTCCACAGTAAATATCTTCTCTCTCCACAATAAATATCTTCTCTCTCCACACTAAATATCTACTCTCTCCGCACTAAATATCTACTCTCTCCACACTAAATTACTACTCTCTCCACACTAAATATCTACTCTCTCCACACTAAATATCTTCTCTCTCCACACTAAATATCTTCTCTCTCCACACTAAATATCTACTCTCTCCACACTAAATATCTTCTCTCTCCACACTAAATATCTACTCTCTCCACACTAAATATCTTCTCTCTCCACACTAAATATCTACTACTCCACACTAAATATCTTCTCTCTCCCCACTGAATATCTACTCTCTCCACACTAAATATCTTCTCTCTCCACACTAAATATCTTCTCTCTCCACACTAAATATCTTCTCTCTCCACACTAAATATCTTCTCTCTCTACACAATAAATATCTTCTCTCTCCACACTAAATATCTTCTCTCTCCGCACTAAATATCTACTCTCTCCACACTAAATATCTACTCTCTCCACACTAAATATCTACTCTCTCCACACTAAATATCTTCTCTCTCCACACTAAATATCTACTCTCTCCACACTAAATATCTTCTCTCTCCACACTAAATATCTACTCTCTCCACACTAAATATCTACTCTCTGCACACTAAATATCTACTCTCTCCACACTAAATATCTTCTCTCTCCACACTAAATATATCCTCCACACTAAATATCTACTCTCTCCACACTAAATATCTACTCTCTCCACACTAAATATCTTCCACACTAAATATCTCTCTCCACACTAAATATCTACTCCCTCCACACTAAATATCTTCTCTCTCCACACTAAATATCTTCCACACTAAATATCTTCTCTCTCCACACTCTCTCCACACTAAAAATGTTCTCTCTCCACACTAAATATCTTCTCTCTCCACACTAAATATCTCTCTCTCCACCTAAATATCTTCTCTCTCCACTCCACACTAAATATCTTCTCTCTCCACACTAAATATCTTCTCTCTCCACACTAAATATCTACTCTCTCCACACTAAATATCTACTCTCTCCACACTAAATATCTACTACTCCACACTAAATATCTTCTCTCCACACTAAATATCTACTCTCTCCACACTAAATATCTTCTCTCTCCACACTAAATATCTACTCTCTCCACACTAAATATCACACTCTCTCCACACTAAATATCTACTCTCTCCACACTAAATATCTTCTCTCTCCACACTAAATATCTACTAAATATCTCTCCACACTAAATATCTTCTCTCTCCACACTAAATATCTTCTCTCTCCACACTAAATATCTTCTCTCTCCACACTAAATATCTTCTCTCTCCACACTAAATATCTACTCTCCACACTAAATATCTTCTCTCTCCACACTAAATATCTTCTCTCTCCACACTAAATATCTTCTCTCTCCACACTAAATATCTACTCTCTCCACACTAAATATCTACTCTCTGCACACTAAATATCTTCTCTCTCCACACTAAATATCTTCTCTCTCCACACTAAATATCTACTCGCTCCACACTAAATATCTACTACTCCACACTAAATATCTTCTCTCTCCACACTAAATATCTACTCTCTCCACACTAAATATCTACTCTCTCCACACTAAATATCTACTACTCCACACTAAATATCTACTCTCTCCACACTAAATATCTACTACTCCACACTAAATATCTACTCTCTCCACACTAAATATCTTCTCTCTCCACACTAAATATCTTCTCTCTCCACACTAAATATCTTCTCTCTCCACACTAAATATCTTCTCTCTCCACACTAAATATCTTCTCTCTCCACACTAAATATCTACTCTCTCCACACTAAATATCTTCTCTCTCCACACTAAATATCTTCTCTCTCCACACTAAATATCTTCTCTCTCCACACTAAATATCTTCTCTCTCCACACTAAATATCTTCTCTCTCCACACTAAATATCTTCTCTCTCCACACTAAATATCTACTCTCTCCACACTAAATATCTACTCTCTCCACACTAAATATCTACTACTCCACACTAAATATCTACTCTCTCCACACTAAATATCTACTACTCCACACTAAATATCTACTCTCTCCACACTAAATATCTTCTCTCTCCACACTAAATATCTTCTCTCTCCACACTAAATATCTTCTCTCTCCACACTAAATATCTTCTCTCTCCACACTAAATATCTTCTCTCTCCACACTAAATATCTTCTCTCTCCACACTAAATATCTTCTCTCTCCACACTAAATATCCCTCCACACTAAATATCTACTCTCTCCACACTAAATATCTTCTCTCTCCACACTAAATATCTTCTCTCTCCACCCTAAATATCTACTCTCTCCACACTAAATATCTTCTCTCTCCACACTAAATATCTTCTCTCTCCACACTAAATATCTCTCCACACTAAATATCTACTCTCTCCACACTAAATATCTACTCCCTCCACACTAAATATCTTCTCTCTCCACACTAAATATCTTCTCTCTCCACACTAAAAATGTTCTCTCTCCACACTAAATATCTTCTCTCTCCACACTAAATATCTTCTCTCTCCACCCTAAATATCTTCTCTCTCCACACTAAATATCTTCTCTCTCCACACTAAATATCTTCTCTCTCCACCCTAAATATCTACTCTCTCCACACTAAATATCTTCTCTCTCCACACTAAAAATGTTCTCTCTCCACACTAAATATCTACTCTCTCCACACTAAATATCTTCTCTCTCCACACTAAATATCTACTCTCTCCACACTAAATATCTACTACTCCACACTAAATATCTTCTCTCTCCACACTAAATATCTACTCTCTCCACACTAAATATCTTCTCTCTCCACACTAAATATCTACTCTCTCCACACTAAATATCTTCTCTCTCCACACTAAATATCTACTCTCTCCACACTAAATATCTTCTCTCTCCACACTAAATATCTACTCTCTCCACACTAAATATCTTCTCTCTCCACACTAAATATCTTCTCTCTCCACACTAAATATCTTCTCTCTCCACACTAAATATCTTCTCTCTCCACACTAAATATCTACTCTCCACACTAAATATCTTCTCTCTCCACACTAAATATCTTCTCTCTCCACACTAAATATCTTCTCTCTCCACACTAAATATCTACTCTCTCCACACTAAATATCTACTCTCTGCACACTAAATATCTTCTCTCTCCACACTAAATATCTTCTCTCTCCACACTAAATATCTACTAAATATCTCTCCACACTAAATATCTACTACTCCACACTAAATATCTTCTCTCTCCACACTAAAAATGTTCTCTCTCCACACTAAATATCTTCTCTCTCCACACTAAATATCTTCTCTCTCCACCCTAAATATCTACTCTCTCCACACTAAATGTCTTCTCTCTCCACACTAAATATCTACTCTCTCCACCCTAAATATCTACTCTCTCCACACTAAATATCTTCTCTCTCCACACTAAATATCTACTCTCTCCACCCTAAATATCTTCTCTCTCCACACTAAATATCTTCTCTCTCCACACTAAATATGTTCTCTCTCCACACTAAATATCTTCTCTCTCCACACTAAATATCTTCTCTCTCCACACTAAATATCTTCTCTCTCCACACTAAATATCTACTCTCTCCACACTAAATATCTTCTCTCTCCACACTAAATATCTTCTCTCTCCACACTAAAAATGTTCTCTCTCCACACTAAATATCTTCTCTCTCCACACTAAATATCTTCTCTCTCCACACTAAATATCTTCTCTCTCCACACTAAAAATGTTCTCTCTCCACACTAAATATCTTCTCTCTCCACACTAAATATCTTCTCTCTCCATACTAAAAATGTTCTCTCTCCACACTAAATATCTTCTCTCGCCACACTAAATATCTTCTCTCTCCACACTAAATATCTTCTCTCTCCACACTAAATATCTTCTCTCTCCACACTAAATATCTTCTCTCTCCACACTAAATATCTTCTCTCTCCACACTAAATATCTACTCCCTCCACACTAAATATCTACTCCTCCACACTAAATATCTACTCTCTCCACACTAAATATCTTCTCTCTCTTCTCTTCCACTAAATATCTTCTCTCTCCACACTAAATATCTTCTCTCTCCACACTAAATATCTTCTCTCTCCACACTAAATATCTTCTCTCTCCACCCTAAAATATCTACTCTCTCCACACTAAATATCTTCTCTCTCCACACTAAAAATGTTATCTCTCCACACTAAATATCTTCTCTCTCCACACTAAAAATGTTCTCTCTCCACACTAAATATCTTCTCTCTCCACACTAAATATCTTCTCTCTCCACACTAAAAATGTTCTCTCTCCACACTAAATATCTACTCTCTCCACACTAAATATCTTCTCTCTCCACACTAAAAATGTTCTCTCTCCACACTAAATATCTTCTCTCTCCACACTAAATATCTTCTCTCTCCACACTAAATATCTTCTCTCTCCACACTAAATATCTTCTCTCTCCACACTAAAAATGTTCTCTCTCCACACTAAATATCTTCTCTCTCCACACTAAAAATGTTCTCTCTCCACACTAAATATCTTCTCTCTCCACACTAAAAATGTTCTCTCTCCACACTAAATATCTTCTCTCTCCACACTAAATATCTTCTCTCTCCATACTAAAAATGTTCTCTCTCCACACTAAATATCTTCTCTCGCCACACTAAATATCTTCTCTCTCCACACTAAATATCTTCTCTCTCCACACTAAATATCTTCTCTCTCCACACTAAATATCTTCTCTCTCCACACTAAATATCTTCTCTCTCCACACTAAATATCTACTCCCTCCACACTAAATATCTACTCCCTCCACACTAAATATCTACTCTCTCCACACTAAATATCTTCTCTCTCCACACTAAATATCTACTCTCTCCACACTAAATATCTTCTCTCTCCACACTAAATATCTTCTCTCTCCACACTAAATATCTTCTCTCTCCACACTAAATATCTTCTCTCTCCACCCTAAATATCTACTCTCTCCACACTAAATATCTTCTCTCTCCACACTAAAAATGTTATCTCTCCACACTAAATATCTTCTCTCTCCACACTAAAAATGTTCTCTCTCCACACTAAATATCTTCTCTCTCCACACTAAAAATGTTCTCTCTCCACACTAAATATCTACTCTCTCCACACTAAATATCTTCTGTCTCCACACTAAAAATGTTCTCTCTCCACACTAAATATCTACTCTCTCCACACTAAATATCTTCTCTCTCCACACTAAAAATGTTCTCTCTCCACACTAAATATCTTCTCTCTCCACCCTAAATATATACTCTCTCCACACTAAATATCTACTCTCTCCACACTAAATATCTACTCTCTGCACACTAAATATCTTCTCTCTCCACCCTAAATATCTTCTCTCTCCACACTAAATATCTTCTCTCTCCACACTAAATATCTTCTCTCTCCACACTAAATATCTTCTCTCTCCACACTAAATATCTACTCTCTCCACACTAAATATCTTCTCTCTCCACACTAAATATCTTCTCTCTCCACACTAAATATCTACTCTCTCCACACTAAATATCTTCTCTCTCCACACTAAATATCTTCTCTCTCCACACTAAATATCTTCTCTCTCCACACTAAATATCTTCTCTCTCCACACTAAATATCTTCTCTCTCCACACTAAATATCTTCTCTCTCCACACTAAATATCTACTCTCTCCACACTAAATATCTTCTCTCTCCACACTAAATATCTTCTCTCTCTACACACTAAATTACTACTCTCTCCACACTAAATTGTAACTTGTCACCCCAAAGCAGTCGGTGACACACTACATGGCCAGTAAGTATGACTTAATGACTTAACATGTATGCAGACATCGATGCAAATGAGTGGATTCGACTCTTAAAGTCACACCCGTTTGTTAACATGTTCATAAAATCGAGCAAACAGCCATGTAATCTCCATAGACAAACATTGGCAGTAGAGTGGCTCGTACTTTTGGTCATGTCGTGTTATTCTGTAGAATAGTGGGTTGTGGGACTTTTCAATATTACAGCTCCACTATGTGATAGGTTGGTCATCTTTTAACTGTATTGTTACACAGTACTTATAGTAATGCTATTCGTCTTGTATGGGGTTCATGAAGTAGGGGGGTTTTGCTTCGTCAAAACACAACACAAAGGAAAATTGTTCTCATGAACTCACCAGGAGAATTTATAAAACTGACGTTGTTTTGAAGATTATTTTCAATCAAAGTATTTTTTTTGGTGGGGGGCTTTAAAAAAGAAGAGAGAAAACATTCTTTGAAGAATGGTTCACGGGCTTTCTGTCATTGTCCAAACAAGACCACTCCGTCCGCTTCTACTCTTTCATCCTCTCATAAAGTCAGTGTTTTGTAAAACCAAACCCCGGCCTGTATTTTTACATCTGTGGCCGTCTCTGGGAGAGATCGAGAGGGAAGACCGGTTCGCACATCGTGGCTACGTCCCAAATGTTTCCTTATTCCCTATGAGGTACAACTCTGTTGACCACGACCCATAGTAGTGCACTATATAGGCAACAGGGTGCAATTTGGAACACAGCCCTTTCTGCCCTGTGGAGTCCTGACCAGCAGTATCAGTCATTTTGTCTCTCTCTCTCTCTCTCTCTCTTGCTCTCTCGCTCTCTGGGGAGGGTCAGGGAGTGCTGGGTAGGGCTGTGGGATGGGGAGGGCTGGGAGGGCTGTGGGATGGAGAGGGCTGGGAGGGCTGTGGGATGGGGAGGGCTGGGAGGGCTGTGGGATGGAGAGGGCTGGGAGGGCTGGGGGATGGGGAGGCTGGGTGATGGGGAGGGCTGTGGGATGAGGAGGGCTGGGGAGGGCTGGAAGGGCTGGATGATGGGGAGGCTGGGTGATGGGCTGGGGGATGGGGAGGGCTGGGGAGGGCTGGGAAGGGCTGGGGGGTGCTGGGGGATGGGGAGGGCTGGACATATCAACTAACTAGTAAGCAGCTTATTTACAAGACATAGCGTCCTGAATAAAAAGGTTAATTAGATCTGAGACACTTCATTCCTGATTGGACCACTGAAGCTTTGTTCTCCCTTCTCTTTCTCTCATTCTCTCTCTTTCTTTCTCTCATTCTCTCTTTCTTTCTCTCATTCTCTCTCTTTCTCTCGCTCGCAATCTTTTTTTTCTGTCTCTTTCTCTCTTTTTCTCTCTATCTCTCTCTCTAATTTCGGAACACACATTTAGTTTAAATGCGTTCATATGGGCAACTGACTCGGTATCTAAATATCTCTCTCTCTCTATCAATTTCAATTCAATTCAAGGGGATTTGTTGGCATGGGAAACATGTTAACATTGCCAAAGCAAGTGAAATAGATAATATACGAAAGTGAAATAAACAATAAAAAATTAACAGTAAAAATTACACTCACAAAAGTTCCAAGAGAATAAAGACATTTCAAACTGTAATGGCGTTCTTCGTTTGTCAAAAGAGAGTTGGACCGAAATGCAGCGTGGTGGTTACTCATGTCTTTAATGAAGGAAAAAAGCGATACATGAAATAACTATTAGAAACAAAAACAACAAACGGAACGTGAAACCTAAATACGGCCTATCTGGTAAAACTACACAGAGACAGGAACAATCACCCACGAAATACACAGTGAAACCAGGCTACCTAAATACGGTTCCCAATCAGAGACAACGAGAATCACCTGACTCTGATTGAGAACCGCCTCAGGCAGCCAAGCCTATACAACACCCCTGATCAGCCGCGATCCCAAATACTACAAACCCCAATACGAACATACAATATAACATAAACCCATGTCACACCCTGACCTGATCAAATAATTAAAGAAAACACAAAATACTAAGACCAAGGCGTGACACAAACATCATATTATGTATATACTGTATACAGGTATTCCACCTCTCCCACAATAACTTTAAAGAATTCAAACTTGCAATGCTTTTTTTTTTTCATTATTAGTTAATTTTTTACGCATGAATACGATGGATCACTGTTCGTTGTTGTTCTGGCTTATTTTGCCAATGAAGTCATTGGGTTGTTTGTTCTTCACTGGTTGACCTTTTCGTTGTTGTTCTGGCTTATTTTGCCAATGAAGTCATTGGGTTGTTTGTTCTTCACTGGTTGACCTTTTCAGGTGGCAACAGGTCACACATCTTGCTGCTGTGATGTCACACTGTGGTATTTCACCCAGTAGATATTGGGGTTTAACTAAAATGGATTTGTTTTCTAATTCTTTGTGGATCTGTGTAATCTGAGGGAAATATGTGTCTCTAATATGGTCATACATTGGGCAGGAGGTTAGGAAGTGCAGCTCAATTTCCACCTCATTTTGTGGGCAGTGTGAACATAGCCTGTCTTCTCTTGAGAGCCAGGTGTGCCTGCAGCGGCTTTTCTCAATAGCAAGGCTATGCTCACTGTGGTCAGGTATTCTGCCACTGTGAACTCCCTGTTTAGGGCCAAATGGCTTTCTAGTTTGCTCTGTTTTTTGTTAATTATTTCCACTGTGTCAAGTAATTATCTTTTTGTTTTCTCATGACTTGTTTGGGTCTAATTGTGTTGCTTTCCTGGGGCTCTGTGGGGTCTGTTTGTGTTTGTGAACAGAGCCCCAGGACCAGCTTGCTTACTCTCTTTCTGTCTCTCTCTCTCCTTCTCTCTCTCTGTCTTTCTCTCTCTCCATCTCTCTTCATATCTCTCTCTCTCTGTCTTTCTCTCTCTCCATACCTATCTATCTCTCAAATGTTCTCTTTTTCTCTCTCTCTCCATATCTCTCTCTCTCTGTCTCTCTCTCTCTCTCTATCTCTCTCTCTCTCTCTCTCTCTCTCTCTCTCTCTCCATCTCTCTCTCTCTCTCTCTCTCTCTCTCTCTCTCTCTCTCTCTCTCTCCATATCTCTCTATCTCTGTCTCTCTCTCTCTCCATCTCTCTCCATATCTCTCTCTCTATGTCTCTCTCTCTATCTCTCTCCATCTCTGTCTCTCTCTCTCTCCATCTCTCGCTCCATCTCATAGTGTATCTCTGAGATGGAGTCATAGAGGCCAGATGCAGAAAGTGTTGTGGTTGTCAGTGTGTTTGTGAATAAGCAGTATGGCCTGTTATTTTATCCCCGTGTTTTCCCCAGAAAGCTGCATAATTATCAAACATCATCAGCCGGAGTTACAGCCACCAAGGACTTTGTTTTCTACAACTTTTTGTTCTCGGCCTGAAGGTTTTCCCCCGGCAAACCAAGTCTGTTTGTTCTTCCTGAAATTAGATTGGTTTAATTGCTGTGGAACAGCAGCACAACACAACAGCTATTCTAAGATCAGGCTAATTATGCTAATATGCTAATTCCACGGTTGTGATATGTTTACCAGGGGACGTGATGCGTGGTGGTTTGCTCTGTCATAAGGCAGGCTGTCTGTCGATCCACGCGGCCGCTCCGTTGTGAGATTTCTACACCTGAAGGCATAAGTACAGCTCTCTCCTTTCCTCCCTTCTCTTCTCCTCTCCTGTCGACCATCCTGTCCGAGTCATTACCCTTGGACGGGAAGAAGATAAATATTGTTGCAGATGTCTTACTCGCTCTCCAAATGAGCTTTTCCAGGCCAGATTTATCAAGCCTTGGCGGGCGTTTAAACCTCCGCAACATGACGTGCCCCAGGACAGGAGAGAACAGTATGATTCTGGATCATCCACTTCTGTTATTTTCATGGGTTACAGCTGAGGACATGAGGACATAGACAAGTGATTTTCACTGATGTCCGTCACGATGTGTTATTTTTGCCTGTTGTGGTGTTTTACATTGATTTGTTTTAAATATCTTTATATGCCACGGAAATTATCAACATCTAGCTATGTGAATGACTCAGTTTAACACTCAGATATACATTCAGAACACATAAGCTCTGTCCTTCAGTTTTAAAGGGATAGTTTGAAAAATGATCTCAGGGATACCATTTGTTTGTCTCTGAGTGCAGTTTGAATGAAGATGTAGGTAGTTTCTATTGTTAACAAGTGTTAGTGAAATGACAGGAAGTGTGAAGGAACAGCCAGCATGCTAGGTCTACGAGTGATACTTTGATTTACAATTCTGGTCAGGCTACGTTCCAGACATAGAGACAGATAGCCTCTACGTTCCAGACATAGAGACAGATAGCCTCTACATTCCAGACCTGGAGACAGATAGCCTCTACATTCCAGACCTGGAGTCAGATAGCCTCTACATTCCAGACCTGGAGACAGACAGCCTCTACATTCCAGACCTGGAGACAGATAGCCTCTACATTCCAGACCTGGAGACAGACAGCCTCTACATTCCAGACCTGGAGACAGACAGCCTCTACATTCCAGACCTGGAGACAGACAGCCTCTACATTCCAGACCTGGAGACAGATAGCCTCTACATTCCAGACCTGGAGACAGATAGCCTCTACATTCCAGACCTGGAGACAGACAGCCTCTACATTCCAGATCTGGAGACAGACAGCCTCTACATTCCAGACCTGGAGACAGACAGCCTCTACATTCCAGACCTGGAGACAGATAGCCTCTACATTCCAGACCTGGAGACAGATAGCCTCTACATTCCAGACCTGGAGACAGACAGCGACAGCTTCTACATTCCAGACCTGGAGACAGACAGCCTCTACATTCCAGACCTGGAGACAGACAGCCTCTACATTCCAGACCTGGAGACAGACAGCCTCTACATTCCAGACCTGGAGACAGACAGCCTCTACATTCCAGACCTGGAGACAGACAGCCTCTACATTCCAGACCTGGAGACAGACAGCCTCTACATTCCAGACCTAGAGACAGACAGCCTCTACATTCCAGACCTGGAGACAGACAGCCTCTACATTCCAGACCTGGAGACAGACAGCCTCTACATTCCAGACCTGGAGACAGATTCCAGACCTGGAGACAGATAGCCTCATTCCAGACCTGGAGACAGACAGCCTCTACATTCCAGACCTGGAGACAGATAGCCTCTAAATTCCAGACCTGGAGACAGATAGCCTCAACGTTCCAGACCTGGAGACAGATAGCCTCTACATTCCAGACCTGGAGACAGACAGCCTCTACATTCCAGACCTGGAGACAGATAGCCTCTATATTCCAGACCTGGAGACAGATAGCCTCTACATTCCAGACCTGGAGACAGATAGCCTCTACATTCCAGACCTGGAGACAGATAGCCTCTACATTCCAGACCTGGAGACAGACAGCCTCTACATTCCAGACCTGGAGACAGACAGCCCCTACATTCCAGACCTGGAGACAGACAGCCTCTACATTCCAGACCTGGAGACAGACAGCTTCTACATTCCAGACCTGGAGACAGATAGCCTCTACGTTCCAGACCTGGAGACAGACAGCGACAGCCTCTACATTCCAGACCTGGAGACAGACAGCCTCTACGTTCCAGACCTGGAGACAGACAGCCTCTACATTCCAGACCTGGAGACAGACAGCCTCTACGTTCCAGACCTGAGACAGAAAAGCCTCACATTCCAGACCTGGAGACAGACAGCTCTACGTTCCAGACCTGAGACAGACAGCTCTACGTTCCAGACCTGGAGACAGACAGCCTCTACATTCCAGACCTGGAGACAGACAGCGACAGCCTCTACGTTCTAGAACTGGAGACAGACAGCCTCTACATTCCAGACCTGGAGACAGACAGCGACAGCCTCTACGTTCCAGACCTGGAGACAGACAGCCCCTACATTCCAGACCTGGAGACAGACATCTCAACATACGGTACTCTGATGTTAAACTGAAAATCCACACAACCTAACCTGGACCAGGTGCTTAGGAGATACTCTGCTAGTAAACTGCATGTCCACAGAAAGCTGTGGGCTTGAATATGTGCCTGTCTCATTCTGGTCTTAGGCTGGAGGACTATGGGCCAGGCAGGCCAAGGAGGTGCTGTACTGACACATCTGTTGTGCCGGTGTGTGTTACATTCACCAGCACTATGAAAAGTTTAACTGTAGCCCTAGGATCCCAGACAGACAGACTACCTAGTGTGTGCGTGTGTGTGTGTGTGTGTGTGTGTGTGTGTGTGTGTGTGTGTGTGTGTGTGTGTGTGTGTGTGTGTGTGTGTGTGTGTGTGTGTAGGTGTGTGTGTGTGTGTGTGTGTGTGTGTGTGTGTGTGTGTGTGTGTGTGTGTGTGTGTGTGTGCACTGCAGTACTGTGTGTTGTATTTACACTTTCTCTCTCTCAGGCCCCATATTTTCAAAGGATGAAAGTCCTTTGACAACAGGCCTCCATGTTGAGCAACACGTAAAAGCCTCTCCTTTCTTCGCTGGACGCAGGGCGAGAACAGAAAGCCATCTCTGGGAAAAATTCATAGTCGTGGCAGTAAAAGTTGTGTATCTCAACCTGTTGGCTCTGAGGCCTGGCTTAACGATGCTCAGCGGAGTCTCCCGCGGAGAAGAGCCATATTTATGTTGGCAATAAATGCCAGAGAATTAAGATCATAAAACTGGATGACCACACAAAGATGTCATTAACTGCGAGGGGCGGCTGTTTGGTAAGAGCAGCTTTATTTATGCAGCATGGATTGACGTGAAACCGTCCTCTCTCGCTCTTTCTCTCCAGCTACATCTCGGCCTTTGTTCTGTTGCTTTGTAGCTGCAATCACCGGGGTTCATCACACACTAAATGTCCCGTTCTGTTTGGAAAGAACTTTAGTATTACTACATCATTACAGATGTATTTTATTTTATTTTTCTGGGACACTGCTATTGTAGTATTACAGCTTGGTAAGGTTGTAGGGTAATAGCTTGGTAAGGTTGTAGTATAATAGCTTGGTAAGGTTGTAGTGTAATAGCTTGGTAAGGTTGTAGGGTAATAGCTTGGTAAGGTTGTAGGGTAATAGCTTGGTAAGGTTGTAGTGTAATAGCTTGGTAAGGTTATAGTGTAATAGCTTGGTAAGGTTGTGGTGTAATAGCTTGGTAAGGTTGTAGTGTAATAGCTTGGTAAGGTTGTAGGGTAATAGCTTGGTAAGGTTGTAGGGTAATAGCTTGGTAAGGTTGTAGGGTAATAGCTTGGTAAGTTTGTAGTATAATAGCTTGGTAAGGTTGAAGTGTAATAGCTTGGTAAGGTTGTAGGGTAATAGCTTGGTAAGTTTGTAGTGTAATAGCTTGGTAAGGTAATAGCTTGGTAATGTTGTAGGGTAATAGCTTGGTAAGTTTGTAGTATACTAGTTTGGTAAGGTTGTAGTGTAATAGCTTGGTAAGGTTGAAGGGTAATATCTTGGTAAGGTTGTAGTGTAATATCTTGGTAAGTTTGTAGTATAATAGCTTGGTAAGGTTGTAGTGTAATAGCTTGGTAAGTTTGTAGTATAATAGCTTGGTAAGGTTGTAGTGTAATAGCTTGGTAAGGTTGTAGTATAATAGCTTGGTAAGGTTGTAGTGTAATAGCTTGGTAAGGTAATAGCTTGGTAAGGTTGTAGGGTAATAGCTTGGTAAGGTTGTAGGGTAATAGCTTGGTAAGGTAATAGCTTGGTAAGGTTGTGGTGTAATAGCTTGGTAAGTTTGTAGTATACTAGTTTGGTAAGGTTGTAGTGTAATAGCTTGGTAAGTTTAAGGTAATAGCTTGGTAAGGTTGAAGGGTAATATCTTGGTAAGGTTGTAGTGTAATATCTTGGTAAGTTTGTAGTATAATAGCTTGGTAAGGTTATAGTGTAATAGCTTGGTAAGGTTGTAGGGTAATAGCTTGGTAAGGTTGTAGTATAATAGCTTGGTAAGGTTGTAGGGTAATAGCTTGGTAAGGTAATTGCTTGGTAAAGTTGTAATATAATAGCTTGGTAAGGTTGTAGGGTAATAGCTTGGTAAGTTTGTAGTATAATAGCTTGGTAAGGTTGTAGTGTAATAGCTTGGTAAGGTTGTAGTATAATAGCTTGGTAAGGTTGTAGTGTAATAGCTTGGTAAGGTTGTAGTGTAATAGCTTGGTAAGGTTGTAGGGTAATAGCTTGGTAAGGTAATAGCTTGGTAAGGTTGTAGGGTAATAGCTTGGTAAGGTTGTAGGGTAATAGCTTGGTAAGGTTGTAGTATAATAGCTTGGTAAGGTTGTAGGGTAATAGCTTGGTAAGGTAATTGCTTGGTAAAGTTGTAATATAATAGCTTGGTAAGGTTGTAGGGTAATAGCTTGGTAAGGTTGTAGTATAATAGCTTGGTAAGGGTGTAGTATAATAGCTTGGTAAGGTTGTAGTATAATAGCTTGGTAAGGTTGTAGTATAATAGCTTGGTAAGGTTGTAGTGTAATAGCTTGGTAAGGTTGTAGTATAATAGCTTGGTAAGGTTGTAGTATAATAGCTTGGTAAGGTTGTAGGGTAATAGCTTGGTAAGGTTGTAGGGTAATAGCTTGGTAAGTTTGTAGTATAATAGCTTGGTAAGGTTGAAGTGTAATAGCTTGATAAGGTTGTAGGGTAATAGCTTGGTAATGTTGTAGTATAATAGCTTGGAAAGGTTGTAGGGTAATAGCTTGGTAAGGTTGTAGGGTAATAGCTTGGTAAGGTTGTAGTGTAATAGCTTGGTAAGATATTAGTGTAATAGCTTGTTAAGGTTGTAGTATAATAGCTTGGTAAGGTTGTAGGGTAATAGCTTGGTAAGTTTGTAGTATAATAGCTTGGTAAGGTTGTAGTGTAATAGCTTGGTAAGGTTGAAGTGTAATATCTTGGTAAGGTTGTAGTGTAATATCTTGGTAAGTTTGTAGTATAATAGCTTGGTAAGGTTGTAGTGTAATAGCTTGGTAAGTTTGTAGTATAATAGCTTGGTAAAGTTGTAGTGTAATAGCTTGGTAAGGTTGTAGGTATAATAGCTTGGTAAGGTTGTAGTGTAATAGCTTGGTAAGGTTGTAGTATAATAGCTTGGTAAAGGTTGTAGTGTAATAGCTTGGTAAGGTTGTAGTATAATAGCTTGTAAGGTAATAGCTTGGTAATGTTGTAGGGTAATAGCTTGGTAAGTTTGTAGTATACTAGTTTGGTAAGGTTGTAGTGTAATAGTTTGTAAGGTAATAGCTTGGTAAGGTTGAAGGGTAATATCTTGGTAAGGTTGTAGTGTAATATCTTGGTAAGGTTGTAGTGTAATAGCTTGGTAAGGTTGTAGTATAATAGCTTGGTAAGGTTGTAGTGTAATAGCTTGGTAAGGTAATAGCTTGGTAAGGTTGTAGGGTAATAGCTTGGTAAGGTTGTAGGGTAATAGCTTGGTAAGGTTGTAGGGTAATAGCTTGGTAAGGTTGTAGTATAATAGCTTGGTAAGGTTGTAGGGTAATAGCTTGTTAAGGTAATTGCTTGGTAAAGTTGTAATATAATAGCTTGGTAAGGTTGTAGGGTAATAGCTTGGTAAGGGTGTAGTATAATAGCTTGGTAAGGGTGTAGGGTAATAGCTTGGTAAGGTTGTAGTATAATAGCTTGGTAAGGTTGTTGTATAATAGCTTGGTAAGTGTAATAGCTTGGTAAGGTTGTAGTATAATAGCTTGGTAAGGTTGTAGTATAATATCTTGGTAAGGTTGTAGGGTAATAGCTTGGTAAGGTTGTAGGGTAATAGCTTGGTAAGGTTGTAGTATAATAGCTTGGTAAGGTTAAGTGGTTGTAGGTTGTAATAGCTTGGTAAGGTTGTAGTATAATAGCTTGGTAAGTGTAATAGCTTGGTAAGGTTGTAGTATAATAGCTTGGTAAGGTTGTAGTATAATAGCTTGGTAAGGTTGTAGTATAATAGCTTGGTAAGGTTGTAGTATAATAGCTTTGTAAGGTTGTAGGGTAATAGCTTGGTAAGGTATAAGGTTAGTGTAATATCTTGGTTGTAGTGTAATATCTTGGTAAGGTTGTAGTGTAATAGCTTGGTAAGGTTGTAGGGTAATAGCTTGGTAAGGTTGTAGTGTAATAGCTTGGTAAGGTAATAGCTTGGTAAGGTTGGTAATAGCTTGGTAAGTTGTAGTTTAATAGCATGGTAAGGTTGTAGGGTAATAGCTTGTTAATGTTGTAGTATAATAGCTTGGTAAGGTTGTAGGGTAATAGCTTAGGTAAGGTTGTAGGGTAATAGCTTGGTAAGGTGGTACTGTAATAAGCTTGGTAAGGTTGTAGGGTAATAGTTTAAGGTAAGGTTGTTGTATAATAGCTTGGTAAGGTTGTTGGCTGGCTGTTCCGGCTGCCCGGAACAGGGCTCGGGCAGCCGAGCGGAAATGGAGGAAAACTCGCCTCCCTGCGGACCTGGCATCCTTTCACTCCCTCCTCTCTACATTTTCCTCCTCTGTCTCTGCTGCTAAAGCCACTTTCTACCATTCTAAATTCCAAGCATCTGCCTCTAACCCTAGGAAGCTCTTTGCCACCTTCTCCTCCCTCCTGAATCCTCCTCCCCCCCCTCCTCCCTCTCTGCAGATGACTTCGTCAACCATTTTGAAAAGAAGGTCGACGACATCCGATCCTCGTTTGCTAAGTCAAACGACACCGCTGGTTCTGCTCACACTGCCCTACCCTATGCTCTGACCTCTTTCTCCCCTCTCTCTCCAGATGAAATCTTGCGTCTTGTGACGGCCGGCCGCCCAACAACCTGCCCGCTTGACCCTATCCCCTCCTCTCTTCTCCAGACCATTTCCGGAGACCTTCTCCCTTACCTCACCTCGCTCATCAACTCATCCCTGACCGCTGGCTACGTCCCTCCCGTCTTCAAGAGAGCGAGAGTTGCACCCCTTCTGAAAAAACCTACACTCGATCCCTCCGATGTCAACAACTACAGACCAGTATCCCTTCTCTCTTTTCTCTCCAAAACTCTTGAGCGTGCCGTCCTTGGCCAGCTCTACCGCTATCTCTCTCAGAATGACCTTCTTGATCCAAATCAGTCAGGTTTCAAGACTAGTCATTCAACTGAGACTGCTCTTCTCTGTATCACGGAGGCGCTCCGCACTGCTAAAGCTAACTCTCTCTCCTCTGCTCTCATCCTTCTAGACCTATCGGCTGCCTTCGATACTGTGAACCATCAGATCCTCCTCTCCACCCTCTCCGAGTTGGGCATCTCCGACGCGGCCCACGCTTGGATTGCGTCCTACCTGACAGGTCGCTCCTACCAGGTGGCGTGGCGAGAATCTGTCTCCTCACCACGCGCTCTCACCACTGGTGTCCCCCAGGGCTCTGTTCTAGGCCCTCTCTTATTCTCGCTATACACCAAGTCACTTGGATCTGTCATAACCTCACATGGTCTCTCTTATCATTGCTATGCAGACGACACACAATTAATCTTCTCCTTTCCCCCTTCTGATGACCAGGTGGCGAATCGCATCTCTGCATGTCTGGCAGACATATCAGTGTGGATGACGGATCACCACCTCAAGCTGAACCTCGGCAAGACGGAGCTGCTCTTCCTCCCGGGAAGGACTGCCCGTTCCATGATCTCGCCATCACGGTTGACAACTCCATTGTGTCCTCCTCCCAGAGCGCTAAGAACCTTGGCGTGATCCTGGACAACACCCTGTCGTTCTCAACTAACATCAAGGCGGTGGCCCGTTCCTGTCAGGTTCATGCTCTACAACATCCGCAGAGTACGACCCTGCCTCACACAGGAAGCGGCGCAGGTCCTAATCCAGGCACTTGTCATCTCCCGTCTGGATTACTGCAACTCGCTGTTGGCTGGGCTCCCTGCCTGTGCCATTAAACCCCTACAACTCATCCAGAACGCCGCAGCCCGTCTGGTGTTCAACCTTCCAAGTTCTCTCACGTCACCCCGCTCCTCCGCTCTCTCCACTGGCTTCCAGTTGAAGTTCGCATCCGCTACAAGACCATGGTGCTTGCCTACGGAGCTGTGAGGGGAACGGCACCTCAGTACCTCCAGGCTCTGATCAGGCCCTACACCCAAACAAGGGCACTGCGTTCATCCACCTCTGGCCTGCTCGCCTCCCTACCACTGAGGAAGTACAGTTCCCGCTCAGCCCAGTCAAAACTGTTCGCTGCTCTGGCCCCCCATTGGTGGAACAAACTCCCTCACGATGCCAGGACAGCGGAGTCAATCACCACCTTCCGGAGACACCTGAAACCCCACCTCTTTAAGGAATACCTAGGATAGGATAAGTAATCCTTCTCATCCCCCTAAAGATTTAGATGCACTATTGTAAAGTGGCTGTTCCACTGGATGTCATAAGGTGTATGCACCAATTTGTAAGTCGCTCTGGATAAGAGCGTCTGCTAAATGACTTAAATGTAAATGTAAATGTAAGTTTGTAATGTAATAGCTTGGTAAGGTAATAGCTTGGTAAGGTTGTAGGGTAATAGCTTGGTAAGTTTGTAGTATAATAGTTTGGTAAGGTTGTAGTGTAATAGCTTGGTAAGGTAATAGCTTGGTAAGGTTGAAGGGTAATATCTTGGTAAGGTTGTAGTGTAATAGCTTGGTAAGGTTGTAGTATAATAGCTTGGTAAGGTGGTACTGTAATAGCTTGGTAAGGTTGTAGGTTAATAGCTTGTAAGGTTGTAGTGTAATAGCTTGGTAAGGTTGTAGGGTAATAGCTTGGTAAGGTTGTAGTGTAATAGCTTGGTAAGGTAATAGCTTGGTAAGGTTGTCGTATAATAGCTTGGTAAGGTTGTAGGGTAATAGCTTGGTAAGGTTATAGGGTAATAGTATGGTTGTAGTATGTTGGCAGGTTCCGGTTGGAGCGAGCGGTCGCATTCGCACTTCGCTCTGCAGGTTGTATAACTTTTTCATTACATTTCATTATAGTACAACGGTTGATTTGTCTAATCTTAGCAATTCTTCTTAGCTAGCTACATAGCCGTCCTTGTATCAGAGATAATTGCATAATTATCGTATTTCGTCGCCCTAACGTAGCCTTCACTGCTATTCGCCCAGGAGCTAGCTAACGCTAGCTAACGCACACAGATTAGCATCACTGTAGTGCTATTCACTCAACTGTACGACTTGATTAGTTTACTGTTAGCTAGCTACATAATCTTAGCCATTCTTCTTAGCTAGCTACATAGCCGTCCTTGTATCAGAGATAATTGCATAATTATCGTATTTGTATTTCGTCGCCCTAACGTAGCCTTCACTGCTATTCGCCCAGGAGCTAGCAACGCTAGCTAACGCACACAGATTAGCATCACTGTAGTGCTATTCACTCAACTGTACGACTTGATTAGTTCAGTGTTAGCTAGCTACATAGCTGTCTTTGTTTCCAAGATAATTGTGTAGTTTAGTGTGTAGCCTTGGAGTGATTATCTTAATTCACTGAGGTTCGCTAGCCAGCTATTTGTCTTCCTTAACGTAGGAGACTCTGCTAGCTAGCCAACAGCTAACAGCTAGCCAACAACAAACAGCTTGGTCGCATTCCGCTTGCTCCACAGTTAGTATCACATTTTCATTTCATTTCATTACAGTACAACGGTTTGATTTGTTTGATCGTAGCTAGCTACATAGCCGTCTTGTTTCAAAGATAATTGTGTAGTCTAGAGCGATTTCCTAGGTTAGCTAGCCAGCTATTGTCGTTCTTTAACGCAACGTAACGTAAACAACACTGCTAGCTAGCCAGCTAGCCCCGAATAGCAGCACTGTAGAAATTATTACACTCAACGGAACGACTTGATTAGTGTAGTGTCAACAACGCAGCTACTGCCAGCTAGCCTACTTTAGCAGTACTGTATCATTTTAATAATTTTAGTCAATAAGATTCTTGCTACGTAGCCTAACTTTCTGAACATTCGAGACGTGTAGTCCGCTTGTCATTCCAATTTCCTTGCATTAGCGTAGCAAATCAAATCAAATCAAATTTATTTATATAGCCCTTCGTACATCAGCTGATATCTCAAAGTGCTGTACAGAAACCCAGCCTAAAACCCCAAACAGCAAACAATGCAGGTGTAAAAGCACGGTGGCTAGGAAAACTCCCTAGAAAGGCCAAAACCTAGGAAGAAACCTAGAGAGGAACCGGGCTATGTGGGGTGGCCAGTCCTCTTCTGGCTGTGCCGGGTAGAGATTATAACAGAACATGACCAAGATGTTCAAATGTTCATAAATGACCAGCATGGTCGAATAATAATAAGGCAGAACAGTTGAAACTGCAGCAGCAGCACAGTCAGGTGGACTGGGGACAGCAAGGAGCCTTCATGTCAGGTAGTCCTGGGGCACGGTCCTAGGGCTCAGGTCAGTTGAAACTGGAGCAGGAGCATGGCCAGGTGGACTGGGGACAGCAAGGAGTCCTCATGTCAGGTAGTCCTGGGACATGGTCCTAGGGCTCAGGTCCTCCGAGAGAGAGAAAGAAAGAGAGAAGGAGAGAATTAGAGAACGCACACTTAGATTCACACAGGACACCGAATAGGACAGGAGAAGTACTCCAGATATAACAAACTGACCCTAGCCCCCCGACACATAAACTACTGCAGCATAAATACTGGAGGCTGAGACAGGAGGGGTCAGGAGACACTGTGGCCCCATCCGAGGACACCCCGGACAGGGCCAAACAGGAAGGATATAACCCCACCCACTTTGCCAAAGCACATCCCCCACACCACTAGAGGGATATCTTCAACCACCAACTTACCATCCCGAGACAAGGCCGAGTATAGCCCACAAAGATCTCCGCCACGGTACAACCTAAGGGGGGCAACCCAGCCAGGCCGACCACAACAGTGAATCAACCCACCCAGGTGACGCACCCCCAGGGACGGCACGAGAGAGCCCCAGCAAGCCAGTGACTCAGCCCCGTAACAGGGTTAGAGGCAGAGAATCCCAGTGGAAAGAGGGAACCGGCCAGGCAGAGACAGCAAGAGCGGTTCGTTGCTCCAGAGCCTTTCCGTTCACCTTCCCACTCCTGGGCCAGACTACACTCAATCATATGACCCACTGAAGAGATGAGTCTTCAGTAAAGACTTAAAGGTTGAGACCGAGTTTGCGTCTCTGACATGGGTAGGCAGACCGTTCCATAAAAATGGAGCTCTATAGAGAAAGCCCTGCCTCCAGCTGTTTGCTTAGAAATTCTAGGGACAATTAGGAGGCCTGCGTCTTGTGACCGTAGCGTACGTGTAGGTATGTACGGCAGGACCAAATCAGAGAGGTAGGTAGGAGCAAGCCCATGTAATGCTTTGTAGGTTAGCAGTAAAACCTTGAAATCAGCCCTTGCTTTGACAGGAAGCCAGTGTAGAGAGGCTAGCACTGAGTAATATGATCAAATTTTTTGGTTCTAGTCAGGATTCTAGCAGCCGTATTTAGCACTAACTGAAGTTTATTTAGTGCTTTATCCGGGTAGCCGGAAAATAGAGCATTGCAGTAGTCTAACCTAGAAGTGACAAAAGCATGGATTAATTTTTCTGCATCATTTTTGGACAGAAAGTTTCTGATTTTTGCAATGTTACGTAGATGGAAAAAAGCTGTCCTCGAAATGGTCTTGATATGTTCTTCAAAAAGAGAGATCAGGGTCCAGAGTAACATTTAGTCCTTCACAGTTTTATTTGAGACGACTGTACAACCATTAAGATTAATTGTCAGATTCAACAGAAGATCTCTTTGTTTCTTGGGACCTAGAACAAGCATCTCTGTTTTGTAGTTTAATAGTAGAAAGTTTGCAGCCATCCACTTCCTTATGTCTGAAACACATGCTTCTAGCGAGGGCAATTTTGGGGCTTCACCATGTTTCATTGAAATGTACAGCTGTGTGTCATCCGCATAGCAGTGAAAGTTTACATTATGTTTTCGAATAACATCCCCAAGAGGTAAAATATATAGTGAAAACAATAGTGGTCCTAAAACAGAACCTTGAGGAACACACAATGTACAGTTGATTTGTCAGAGGACAAACCATTCACAGAGACAAACTGATATCTTTCCGACAGATAAGATCTAAACCAGGCCAGAACTTGTCCGTGTAGACCAATTTGGGTTTCCAATCTCTCCAAAAGAATGTGGTGATCGATGGTATCAAAAGCAGCACTAAGGTCTAGGAGCACGAGGACAGATGCAGAGCTCGGTCCGATGCCATTAAAATGTCATTTACCACCTTCACAAGTGCCGTCTCAGTGCTATGATGGGGTCAAAACCAGACTGAAGCATTTCGTATACATTGTTTGTCTTCAGGAAGGCAGTGAGTTGCTGCGCAACAGCCTTCTCTAAAATCTTTGAGAGGAATGGAAGATTCGATATAGGCCGATAGTTTTTATATTTTCTTGCAGGTTTGGCTTTAGCCTTTCTGTAGCCTGTCAACTATGTGTCTGTCTATCCCTGTTCTCTCCTCTCTGCACAGACCATACAAACGCTCCACACCGCGTGGCCGCGACCACCCTAACCTGGTGGTCCCAGCGCACGACCCACGTGGAGTTCCAGGTCTCTGGTAGCCTCTGGAACTGCCAATCTGCGGCCAACAAGGCAGAGTTCATCTCAGCCTATGCCTCCTCCAGTCCCTTGACTTCTTGGCACTGACGGAAACATGGATCACCACAGATAACACTGCTACTCCTACTGCTCTCTCCTCGTCCGCCCACGTGTTCTCGCACACCCCGAGAGCTTCTGGTCAGCGGGGTGGTGGCACCGGGATCCTCATCTCTCCCAAGTGGTCATTCTCTCTTTCTCCCCTTACCCATCTGTCTATTGCCTCCTTTGAATTCCATGCTGTCACAGTTACCAGCCCTTTCAAGCTTAACATCCTTATCATTTATCGCCCTCCAGGTTCCCTCGGAGAGTTCATCAATGAGCTTGATGCCTTGATAAGCTCCTTTCCTGAGGACGGCTCACCTCTCACAGTTCTGGGGCGACTTTAACCTCCCCACGTCTACCTTTGACTCATTCCTCTCTGCCTCCTTCTTTCCACTCCTCTCCTCTTTGACCTCACCCTCTCACCTTCCCCCTACTCACAAGGCAGGCAATACGCTTGACCTCATCTTTACTAGATGCTGTTCTTCCACTAACCTCATTGCAACTCCTCCAAGTCTCCGACCACTACCTTGTATCCTTTTCCCTCTCGCTCTCATCCAACACTTCCCACACTGCCCCTACTCGGATGGTATCGCGCCGTCCCAACCTTCGCTCTCTCTCCCCCGCTACTCTCTCCTCTTCCATCCTATCTTCTCTTCCCTCTGCTCAAACTTTCTCCAACCTATCTCCTGATTCTGCCTCCTCAACCCTCCTCTCCTCCCTTACTGCATCCTTTGACTCCCTATGTCCCCTATCCTCCAGGCCGGCTCGGTCCTCCCCTCCCGCTCCGTGGCTCGACGACTCATTGCGAGCTCACAGAACAGGGCTCCGGGCAGCCGAGCGGAAATGGAGGAAAACTCGCCTCCCTGCGGACCTGGCATCCTTTCACTCCCTCCTCTCTACATTTTCCTCCTCTGTCTCTGCTGCTAAAGCCACTTTCTACCATTCTAAGTTCCAAGCATCTGCCTCTAACCCTAGGAAGCTCTTTGCCACCTTCTCCTCCCTCCTGAATCCCCTCCCTCCCCCCCTCTCTGCAGATGACTTCGTCAACCATTTTGAAAAGAAGGTCGATGACATCCGATCCTCGTTTGCTAAGTCAAACGACACCGCTGGTTCTGCTCACACTGCCCTACCCTATGCTCTGACCTCTTTCTCCTCTCTCTCTCCAGATGAAATCTCGCGTCTTGTGACGGCCGGCCGCCCAACAACCTGCCCGCTTGACCCTATCCCCTCCTCTCTTCTCCAGACCATTTCCGGAGACCTTCTCCCTTACCTCACCTCGCTCATCAACTCATCCCTGACCGCTGGCTACGCCCCTCCCGTCTTCAAGAGAGCGAGAGTTGCACCCCTTCTGAAAAAACCTACACTCGATCCCTCCGATGTCAACAACTACAGACCAGTATCCCTTCTTCTCTTTTCTCTCCAAAACTCTTGAGCGTGCCGTCCTTGGCCAGCTCTACCGCTATCTCTCTCAGAATGACCTTCTTGATCCAAATCAGTCAGGTTTCAAGACTAGTCATTCAACTGAGACTGCTCTTCTCTGTATCACGGAGGCGCTCCGCACTGCTAAAGCTAACTCTCTCTCCTCTGCTCTCATCCTTCTAGACCTATCGGCTGCCTTCGATACTGTGAACCATCAGATCCTCCTCTCCACCCTCTCCGAGTTGGGCATCTCCGGCGCGGCCCACGCTTGGATTGCGTCCTACCTGACAGGTCGCTCCTACCAGGTGGCGTGGCGAGAATCTGTCTCCTCACCACGCGCCTCACCACTGGTGTCCCCAGGGCTCTGTTCTAGGCCCTCTCTTATTCTCGCTATACACCAAGTCACTTGGCTCTGTCATAACCTCACATGGTCTCTCCTATCATTGCTATGCAGACGACACACAATTAATCTTCTCCTTTCCCCCTTCTGATGACCAGGTGGCGAATCGCATCTCTGCATGTCTGGCAGACATATCAGTGTGGATGACGGATCACCACCTCAAGCTGAACCTCAGCAAGACGGAGCTCCTCTTCCTCCCGGGAAGGACTGCCCGTTCCATGATCTCGCCATCACGGTTGACAACTCCATTGTGTCCTCCTCCCAGAGCGCTAAGAACCTTGGCGTGATCCTGGACAACACCCTGACGTTCTCAACTAACATCAAGGCGGTGTCCCGTTCCTGTAGGTTCATGCTCTACAACATCCGCAGAGTACGACCCTGCCTCACAGGAAGCGGCGCAGGTCCTAATCCAGGCACTTGTCATCTCCCGTCTTGATTACTGCAACTCGCTGTTGGCTGGGCTCCCTGCCTGTGCCATTAAACCCCTACAACTCATCCAGAACGCCGCAGCCCGTCTGGTGTTCAACCTTCCCAAGTTCTCTCACGTCACCCCGCTCCTCCGCTCTCTCCACTGGCTTCCAGTTGAAGCTCGCATCCGCTACAAGACCATGGTGCTCGCCACGGAGCTGTGAGGGGAACGGCACCTCAGTACCTCCAGGCTCTGATCAGGCCCTACACCCAAACAAGGGCACTGCGTTCATCCACCTCTGGCCTGCTCGCCTCCCTACCACTGAGGAAGTACAGTTCCCGCTCAGCCCAGTCAAAACTGTTCGCTGCTCTGGCCCCCAATGGTGGAACAAACTCCCTCACGACGCCAGGACAGCGGAGTCAATCACCACCTTCCGGAGACACCTGAAACCCCACCTCTTCAAGGAATACCTAGGATAGGGTAAGTAAGGGTAGGTAATCCTTCTCCCCCCCAACAAGATTTAGATGCAAGTGGCTGTTCCACTGGTTGTCATAAGGTGTATGCACAATTTGTAAGTCGCTCTGGATAAGAGCGTCTGCTAAATGACTTAAATGTAAATGTAAATGTAGTATAATAGCTTGATAAGGTTGTAGTATAATAGCTTGGTAAGGTTGTAGTGTAATAGCTTGGTAAGGTAATAGCTTGGTAAGGTTGTAGTGTAATAGCTTGGTAAGGTTGTAGGGTAATAGCTTGGTAAGGTTGTAGTATAATAGCTTGGTAAGGTTGTAGTATAATAGCTTAGTAAGGTTGTAGTATAATAGCTTGGTAAGGTTGTAGGGTAATAGCTTGGTAAGGTTGTAGTGTAATAGCTTGGTAAGGTTGTAGTATTATAGCTTGGTAAGGTTGCAGTGGTGCACAGAGATAGCTTGAGATCCTGAGGCCCATTGTGGTACCATTCATCCAACCATCACCTCATGTTTAGTATAATGAGGCCCATTGTGGTGCCTTTCATAAGGTCACCTCATGTTTCAGCATGGTGAGAACCTGAGGCCCATTGTGGTGCCATTCATCCACCACCATCACCTCATGTTTCAGCATGATGAGATCCTGAGGCCCATTGTGGGTATTCATCCACCACCATCTCCTCATGTTTCAGCATGATGAGATCCTGAGGCCCATTGTGGGCCATTCATCCACCACCATCGCCTCATGTTTCAGCATGGTGAGATCCTGAGGCCCATTGTGGTGTCACCATTACCTCATGTTTCAGCATGGTGAGAACCTGAGGCCCATTGTGGTGCAGTTCATCCATCACCTCATGTTTCAGCATGATGAGAACCTGAGGGCCATTCTCGTGTCTTTCATCCATTACCTCATGTTTCAGCATGGTGAGAACCTGAGGGCCATTCTCGTGTCTTTCATCCATCACCATTACCTCATGTTTCAGCATGGTGAGAACCTGAGGCCCATTCTCGTGTCTTTCATCCATCACCTCATGTTTCAGCATGGTGAGAACATGAGGCCCATTGTGGTGCTTTCATCCACCACCTCATGTTTCAGCATGGTGAGAACCTGAGGCCCATTGTGGTCTTTCATCCATCACCATTACCTCATGTTTCAGCATGATGAGAACCTGAGGCCCATTCTCGTGTCTTTCATCCATCACCTCATGTTTCAGCATGGTGAGAACCTGAGGCCCATTGTGGTGCCATTCATCCACCACCATTACCTCATGTTTCAGCATGGTGAGAACCTGAGGCCCATTCTCGTGTCTTTCATCCATCACCTCATGTTTCAGCATGGTGAGAACCTGAGGCCCATTCTCGTGTCTTTCATCCATCACCTCATGTTTCAGCATGGTGAGAACCTGAGGCCCATTCTCGTGTCTTTCATCCATCACCTCATGTTTCAGCATGGTGAGAACCTGAGGCCCATTCTCGTGTCTTTCATCCATCACCTCATGTTTCAGCATGGTGAGAACCTGAGGCCCATTCTCGTGTCTTTCATCCATCACCATTACCTCATGTTTCAGCATGGTGAGAACCTGAGGCCCATTCTCGTGTCTTTCATCCATCACCTCATGTTTCAGCATGATAACACACAACCCCATGTCACAAGGACCTGTACACAATTCCTAGAAGCTGAAAATGTCCCAGTTCTTCCATAGTCTGCATACTCAGACATGTCACTGATTGAGCATGTTTCAGCATGGTGAGAACTTGGTGTTCCAGGCCGATAATATTCTTCACACAGTAAAAGGAGTCTTTCAATCAGCATCACCATTACCATGAGGTAAATGGTGGTCATGTTTCAATAGCATGGTGAGAATGTAATGCATTCCCAGCCCATTCTAAGGTTTGAAAATAATAATCCAGCTCACTGATTTTTACCAGTCATGTTTCAGTTTAATTAAATAGGACTTGAGGATAAGGTATGTATGGTTACTCTTCTGTACTAAATGCCTGTATTAACCTGTACTGTTCTCATGTGGGCCTGCCATATCATCCCGTGGGATGAGTCCTTTCATAACCAGTATTCATCCACCTGAATTAAAATCATCCCCTCATGTTTCAGCATGGTGAGAACCTGAGGCCCATTCTCGTGTCTTTCATCCATCACCATTACCTCATGTTTCAGCATGGTGAGAACCTGAGGCCCATGGGCCTGTATTAACCTGTATTCATCCATCACCAGCCTTATTAACCTGTATTGGTATCATCCCATGGGCCTGTATTGTATCATCCCCTGGGCCTCTATTAACCTGTGTTGTCATTGGGCCAGCATCCCCCTGGCCTGTATTAACCTGAGAACCTGTAGGCCCATTCTGTGTCATTTCATCCATCACCATATACCTCATGTTTCAGCATGGTGGTATCAGAAACCTGTCTTTATCATCCCCTCATGGCCCATCCCCTTCTATTCGTGTCTTTCATCCATCACCATTACCTCATGGTAATCCCTGGGCCTGTAGTCTTTCATCCATCACCAGAACCTCATGGCATGGTGATTAACCTGTATTGGTATCATTCTCTGGGTGTCTTTCATCCCCTCCTGTAGCATGGTGAGATCCCTGGGCCACCTGTGTCTTTCATCCATCCTCATGTTTCAGCATGGTGAGAACCTGATCCCCTGGGCCCATTCTCGTGTCTTCATCATCCCCTTGACCATGTTTGGTAACATCCCCTGGGCCTGTATTAACCCTGTATTGGTTCATCCCTCATTGGTATTCCCCTCCTGTAGCATGGGCCTGTATTGAGGCCTGAGGCCCATTCTAACCTGTATTGGTCATCCCCTTTCATCCATCATCCCCTGGGCCATTACCTCATGTATCATCCCCTTGGCCTGTATTGGTATCAGCCTGGTGAGAACCTGAGGCCCATTCATCCCCTGGGCCTGTATTTCATCCATCACCATTACCTCATGTTTCAGCATGGGTGAGAACCTGGGCCTGTATTGGTATCATCCCCTGGGCCTGTATTGGTATCATCCCTGGGCCCATTCCCCTCATTGGTATCATCCCCTTGACCTGAATTGAGCCTGTATTGGTATCATCCCCTGGGCCCATATCATCCCCTGGACCTGTATTTTCATCCATCACCATTGGTATCATCCCCTTGATGTTTCATCATCCCCTGGGCCTGTATTAACCTGAGGTATCATCCCCTTGTCCTGTATTGGTATCATCCATCAATTGATATCATCCCCTGGGCCTGTATTCATCATCCCAGGCCCATTCTCGTGTATCATCCCCTGGGCCTTTCATCCATCAGTAACCTCATCCCCTGGGCCTGTATTCAGTATCATGGGCCTGATTGGTAATCCCCTGGGCCCTGTATGTATCATCCCCCTGTATTGGTATCATCCCCTGGGCCTGTATTGCTATCATCCCCTGGGCCTGTATTGGTATCATCCCTGGGCCTGTATTTGTATCATCCCCTGGGCCTGTATTGGTATCATCCCCTGGGCCTGTATTAAGTGAGAACATCCCCTGGGCCATGGTATCATCTGCCTCTATATCATCACCTCTATTGGTATCATCCCCTGGGCCTGTATTGGTATCATCCCCTGGGCCTGTATTGTATCATCCCCTGGGCCTTTATTAGCAGCATCCCCGTGCCTGTATTGGTATCATCCCCTGGGCCTGTATTGGTATCATACCCTTGGCCTGTATTTCTATCATCCCCTGGGCCTGATTGGTATCATCCCCTTGGCCTCTATTAATCTGTATTGGTATCATCCCCTGGGCCTGTATTGGTATCATCCCCTGGGCCTGTATTAACCTGTATTGGTATCATCCCCTGGGCCTGTAATCATCCCCTGGGCCTGTATTGGTATCATCCCCTGGGCCTGTATTGGTATCATGGGCCTGTATTGGTATCATCCCCTCTGTATTGTATCATCCCAAGGCCTGATTGGTATCATCCCCTGGGCCTGTATTGGTATCATCCCCTTGTCCTGTATTTCTATCATCCCCTGGGCCTGTATTGGTATCATCCCCTTGGCCTCTATTAATCTGTATTGGTATCATCCCCAGTATCATCCCCTGGCCTGTATTAACCTGTATTGGTATCATCCCCCTGGGCCTGTATTAACCTGTATTGGTATCATCCCCTGGGCCTGTATTGGTATCACCCCTGGGCCTGTAGCTATCATCCCCTTGACCTGTATTGGTATCATCCCCTGGGCCTGTATTGGTAACTGCTACATCCCCTGGGCCTTAATCATCCCCTGGGCCTGTGGAACAACATCATCCCCTGGGCCTGTATTGGTATCATCCCCTGGGCCTGTATTGTATCATCCCCTGGGCCTGTATTGGTATCATCCCCTGGGCCTGTATTGGATCATCCCCTGGGCCTGTATTGGTATCATCCACTGGGCCTCAAATGGTAACATCCCCTGGGCCTGTATTTGTATCATCCCCTGGGCCTCTATTGTTTCATCCCCTGCCTCTATTGGTATCATCCCCTGGGCCTGTATTGGTATCATCCCCTGGGCCTGTAGTCATCCCCTGGGCCTGTATTGGTATCATCCCCTGGGCCTGTATTGGTATCATCCCCTGGGCCTGTATTGGTATCATCCCCTGGGCCTGATTGGTATCATCCCCTGGGCCTGTATTGGTATCATGCCCTGGGCCTGTATTGGTATCATCCCCTGGGCCTGTATTTATCATCCCCTGGGCCTGTAATGGTCATCCCCTTGGCCTGTAATCAAAATGGGCCTGTATTAATATTGGTATCATTCCCTGGGCCTGTATTGGTATCATCCCCTGGGCCTGTATTTATCATCCCCTGGGCCTGTATTATATCATCCCCTGGGCCTGTGTACTATCATCCCCTGGGCCTGTATTAACCTGGGTGTATTGTATCATCATCCCCTGGGCCTGTATTATGCCTGTATTGGTATCATCCCCTGGGCCTGAAGTATCATCCCTGGGCCTGTATTGTTCTCATCCCCTGGGCTTGTATCATCCCCAGTGTTGGTATCATCCCTGGGCCTGAATTGGGCCTGTATTGGTATCATCCCCTGGGCCTGTATTAACCTGTATTGGTATCATCCCCTGGGCCTGTATTAACCTGTATTGGTATCATCCCCTGGGCCTGTATTAACCTGTATTGGTATCATCCCCTGGGCCTGTATTGGGCCTGTATTGGTATCATCCCCTGGGCCTGTATTAACCTGTATTGGTATCATCCCCTGGGCCTGTATTGGTATCATCCCCTGGGGGCCTGTATTGGTATCATCCCCTGGGCCTGTATTGGTATCATCCCCTGGCCTGTATTACTGGGCCTGTATTGGTATCATCCCCTGGGCCTGTATTGGTATCTTCCCCTTGGCCTGTATTTCTATCATCCCCTGGGCCTGTATTGGTATCATCCCCTTGGCCTCTATTAACCTGTATTGGTATCATCCCCTGGGCCTGTATTAACCTGTATTGGTATCATCCCCTGGCCTGTATTAACCTGTATTGGTATCATCCCCTGGGCCTGTATTAACCTGTATTGGTATCATCCCCTGGGCCTGTATTGGTATCATCCCCTGGGCCTGTATTGGTATCATCCCCTTGACCTGTATTGGTATCATCCCCTGGGCCTGTATTGGTATCATCCCCTGGGCCTGTATTAACCTGTATTGGTATCATCCCCTGGGCCTGTATTGGTATCATCCCCTGGGCCTGTATTAACCTGTATTGGTATCATCCCCTGGGCCTGTATTAACCTGTATTGGTATCATCCCCTGGGCCTGTATTGGTATCATCCCCTGGGCCTGTATTGGTATCATCCCCTGGGCCTGTATTGGTATCATCCCCTGGGCCTGTATTGGTATCATCCCCTGGGCCTGTGTATTGGTATCATCCCCTGGGCCTGTATTGGTATCATCCCCTGGGCCTGTATTGGTATCATCCCCTGGGCCTGTATTGGTATCATCCCCTGGGCCTGTATTGGTATCATCCCCTGGGCCTGTATTGGTATCATCCCCTGGGCCTGTATTGGTATCATCCCCTGGGCCTGTATTGGTATCATCCCCTGGGCCTGTATTGGTATCATCCCCTGGGCCTGTATTGGTATCATCCCCTGGGCCTGTATTGGTATCATCCCCTGGGCCTGTATTGCTATCATCCCTGGGCCTGTATTGGTATCATCCCCTGGGCCTGTATTGGTATCATCCCCTGGGCCTGTATTGGTATCATCCCCTGGGCCTCTATTAACCTGTATTGGTATCATCCCCTGGGCCTGTATTGGTATCATCCCCTGGGCCTGTATTGGTATCATCCCCTGGGCCTGTATTGGTATCATCCCCTGGGCCTGTATTAACCTGTATTGGTATCATCCCCTGGGCCTGTATTGGTATCATCCCCTGGGCCTCTATTAACCTGTATTGGTATCATCCCCTGGGCCTGTATTGGTATCATCCCCTGGGCCTGTATTGGTATCATCCCCTGGGCCTCTATTAACCTGTATTGGTATCATCCCCTGGGCCTGTATTGGTATCATCCCCTGGGCCTGTATATCTTTAACATATATGACCATCAGGCAGTGCAGAAATGAGGTGGTGATCACACCAACCAGCTTTTCATGTAGAAAATCATAACCGCGGCAACATCCACCTTGACCTTGGCAACCAGCCTGCCACCAATCATAAGACAGATCATTTTGTCTAATGATGTCATATACAATTAAAGATTTCTGCACAGAATTAGGGGTGATGTAATTCAATTGTTTTCATTAATGTTTCAAAGTCATTTTAATTACACAATATGTTTGAGCCCTGGGAGTGTTTTTCAGAGTGGTGTTTTTTTGGTGAAAGGTAGAGAATCTTATGCGTCTAAATTAGTATTTTTGCTACGTAAAAAAATACACAGATTCACATGTAGGCTATATTACAATATGACATGTTTTAAGCACAAACAGCCTGAATAATTTTATTGAAACTAATCTGGTTAATCAAGAGTTGAAAGGTCTTAGTAAACGCTAAGAAGGTAACTAACCCCTCAGCAGCAAAACAGCTCCGCAAAAACTCAGGAGTTGCTTATCTTGTTTCCTGTTCTTGTTGTAGCGTCTCGGGTCATGGAGTGAGTTTGAGAAAGTGAAGAATCTCTAATGTGTTTGTAATTAGTGTCTCTTCCCCCGGTGGATCTCCTCTCATTAAGACGTTATGGTAATGAGGCTGCTGGTGAATAGACGTGTCAAACTGCCGTTAAACCGGAGATAGTCTGCCAACTGTTAGAAAAACTGACTTTATGAACACGCTCGTCCAGGACGGAAAAAAAAGGTTGGTAATGAAATTAAATTTGAACCTGATAACAGGACCTCCAATCATCGGTCTATCGGAGGGCGTCAAAAAGAGAGAAGACAGAGACAAGGAGAAGGGGGGAGAGAGAGAGAGAGAGAGAGAGAGACAAGGAGAAGGGGGGAGAGAGAGAGATACAGAGGCAATGAGAAGGGGGGAGAGAGAGAGAGACAGAGACAAGGAGAAGGGGAGAGAGAGAGAGAGAGAGAGAGAGAGAGAGAGAGAGAGAGAGAGAGAGAGAAAGACAGAGACAAGGAGAAGGGGAGAGAGAGAGAGACAGAGACAAGGAGAAGGGGGGAGAGAGAGACAGAGACAAGGAGAAGGGGGAGAGAGAGACAGAGACAGAGACAAGGAGAAGGGGGGAGGGAGAGACAGACAAGAGAGAGAGAGAGAGAGAGAGAGAGAGAGAGAGAGAGAGAGAGAGAGAGAGAGAGAGAAGGGGAGAGAGAGAGACAAGGAGAAGGGGGGGGGAGAGAGAGAGAGACAGAGGCAATGAGAAGGGGAGAGAGAGAGACAGAGACAAGGAGAAGGGAGAGAGAGAGAGAGAGAGAGAGAGAGAGAGAGAGAGAGAGAGAGAGAGAGAGACAGAGACAAGGAGAAGGGGGAGAGAGAGAGAGACAGAGACAAGGAGAAGGGGGGAGAGAGAGACAGAGACAAGGAGAAGGGGGAGAGAGAGAGACAGAGACAGAGACAAGGAGAAGGGGGAGGGAGAGACAGAGACAAGGAGAAGGGGGGAGAGAGAGAGAGAGAGAGACAGAGACAAGACAAGGAGAAGGGGAGAGAGAGAGAGACAGAGACAAGGAGAAGGGGGAGAGAGAGAGAGACAGAGACAAGGAGAAGGGGGAGAGAGAGAAGAGAGACAGAGACAAGAGAGAAGAGAGAGAGAGAGAGACAGAGACAAGGAGAAGAGAGGGGAGAGAGAGAGAGAGAAGGGGAGAGAGAGAGAGAGAGAGAGAGAGAGAGAGAGAGAGAGAGAGAGAGAGAGAGAGAGAGAGAGAGAGAGAGAGAGAGAGAGAGAGAGACAAGGAGAAGGGGGAGAGAGAGAGAGAGAGAGAGACAAGAGAGAAGGAGAGAGAGAGAGAGAGAGAGAGAGGAGAGAGAGAGAGAGAGAGAGAGAGACAGAGAGAGAGGGGAGAGAGAGAGAGAGAGAGAGAGAGGAGAGAGAGGAGAGACAAGGAGAAGGGAGGGAGAGAGAGAGAGAGAGACAGAGACAAGGAGAACTTTGGGAGAGAGAGAGAGAGACAGAGACAAGTGGAGAGAGAGAGGGAGAGAGAGAGAGAAGGAGGAGGAGAGAGAGAGAGAGAGAGAGAGAGAGAGATGATGAGTGAGAGAGACAGAGAGAGAGAGAGAGAGAGAGAGAGAGAGAGATGATGAGAGAGAGAGAGAGAGAGACAGAGAGGGAGAGAGAGAGGAGAGAGAGAGATGATGAGTGAGAGAGAGAGAGAGAGAGAGAGAGAGAGAGAGAGAGAGAGAGAGAGAGAGAGAGAGAGAGAGAGAGAGAGAGAGAGACAGAGATTGCCCTCTGCCTCGCCTCCACATCTGTGTCCAGTAGATCACGTGAGAGAAGAGCTAGAGGCAGCAGGGTAAGGGAAGGAGGAAGGGGAGACAGGAAGGAGAGACGGAAAGCCTCCCACCCCCCTCTGTCCTGTCTCTCCTTCCTCCTTCCCTTACCCTCCCCTCTTCCCCTCCTTCCTTCATCTCCTCCTTCCTCCTCCACTCCACTCCCTCCCCTCCTCCTACCACCTTCCCCTCCCCTCCTCCTACCCCTCCTCCTTCCCCTCCCCTCCTCCCACCTCCTTCCCCTCCTCCTACCTCACTCCCTCCCCTCCTCCTACCTCCCTCCCCTCCTCCTTCCCCTCCCCTCCTACCTCCCTCCTCTCCCCTCCTCCACCCTTCACCCACTCTATATTACCAGAGAGGAGAGTTCACCCACTCTATACTACCAGAGAGGAGAGTTCACCCACTCTATATTACCAGAGAGGAGAGTTCACCCACTCTATACTACCAGAGAGGAGAGTTCACCCACTCTACATTACCAGAGAGGAGAGTTCACCCACTCTATATTACCAGAGAGGAGAGTTCACCCACTCTATATTACCAGAGAGGAGAGTTCACCCACTCTATATTACCAGAGAGGAGAGTTCACCCACTCTACATTACCAGAGAGGAGAGTTCACCCACTCTATATTACCAGAGAGGAGAGGTCACCCGCTCTATACTACCAGAGAGGAGAGTTCACCCACTCTATATTACCAGAGAGGAGAGTTCACCCACTCTATTTTACCAGAGAGGAGAGTTCACCCACTCTATATTACCAGAGAGGAGAGTTCACCCACTCTATTTTACCAGAGAGGAGAGTTCACCCACTCTATTTTACCAGAGAGGAGAGTTCACCCACTCTATATTACCAGAGAGGAGAGTTCACCCACTCTATATTACCAGAGAGGAGAGTTCACCCACTCTATACTACCAGAGAGGAGAGTTCACCCACTCTATATTACCAGAGAGGAGAGTTCACCCACTCTATTTTACTGACATGGTGTTCTCCCTGCATATAAACACACACACACACACACACACACACACACACACACACACACACACACACACACACACACACACACACACACACACACACACACACACACACACACACACACACACACACACACATTAACACATACACCACTCATAGAGTATGTACACATGTATTCAGACCCCTTGACTTTTTCCACGTTACTTTACAGCTTCATTCTAAAATGGATTAAATAATTCTCCTCATAAATCTACAAACATAATTGGCAAAGCAAAAACAGGGTTCTAGAAATTTGAACAAATGTATGAAAAATGAAAAACTGAATTATCACATTATATATTCAGACCTTTTACTCAGTACTTTGTTGAAGCACCTCTGGCAGCGATCACAGACTCAAGTCTTCTTGGGTATGACGCTACAAGCTTGGCACACCTGTGTTCTCTCTCAATCTTCTCTGCAGATCCTGTCAAGCTCTGTCAGGTTGGATGGGGAATGTTGCTGCACAGCTATTTTCAGGTCTCCAGAGATGTTCGATCAGGTTCAAGTCCAGGCTCTGGCTGAGCCATTCAAGGACATTCAGAGACTCGTCCCGAAGCCACTCCTGCGTTGTCTTGGCTGTGTGCTTAGGGTCGTTGTCCTGCTGGAAGGTGAACTTCTGCCCCAGTCTGAGGTCCTGAGCGCTCTGGAGCAGGTTTTTATCAAGGATCTCTCTGTACTTTGCTCTGTTCAAATTCGCAAGGTGGTGTATTGCTGAGTTTTAATCCAGTTTAGAATAAGGGTGTAAAGTAACAACATTTGGAAAAAGTCAAATACTGACTACTTTCCGAAGGCACTGTATATACATAAACAAACACTCCCCATCTCTCACTCTCTCCCCATCTCTCACTCTCTCCCCATCTCTCATTCTCTCCCCATCTCTCACTCTCTCCCCATCTCTCACTCTCTCCCCATCTCTCACTCTCTCCCCATCTCTCACTCTCTCCCCATCTCTCACACACTCCCCATCTCTCACTCTCTCCCCATCTCGCACTCTCTCCCCATCTCTCACTCTCTCCCCGTCTCTCACTCTCTCCCCATCTCTCACTCTCTCCCCATCTCTCACTCTCTCCCCATCTCTCACTCTCTCCCCATCTCTCACTCTCTCCCCATCTCTCACTCTCTCCCCATCTCTCACACTCTCCCCATCTCTCACTCTCTCCCCATCTCGCACTCTCTCCCCATCTCTCACTCTCTCCCCGTCTCTCACTCTCTCCCCGTCTCTCACTCTCTCCCCATCTCTCACTCTCTCCACATCTTTCTCTCCACATCTCTCTCTCTCTTTCTCTCAATTCAAATCAATTCACGGGGCTTTATTGGCATGGGAAACATATGTTTACGTTGCCAAAGCAACGGAAATAAACAATAAACAAAAGTTAAATAAACAATAAAAATGAACAGTAAACATTGCACAAAAGTTCCAAGACAATAAAGACATTTCAAATGTCATATTATGTATATATACAGTGTTGTAACGATGTGCAAATGGTTAAAGTACAAAAGGGAAAATAAATCAACATAAATATGGGTTGTTTGTTCTTCACTGGATGTCCTTTTCTGGTGGCAACAGGTCACACATCTTGCTACTGTGATGGCACACTGTGGAATTTCATTAACAAGATTTGATTTGTTTTCAAATTCTTTGTGGGTCTGTGTAATCTGAGGGAAATATGTGTCTCTAATATGGTCATACATTGGGCAGGAGGTTAGGAAGTGCAGCTCAGTTTCCACCTCATTTTGTGGGCAGTGAGCACATAGCCATGTCTGCCTACGGCGGCCTTTCTCAATAGCAAGGCTATGCTCGCTGAGTCTGTACATAGTCAAAGCTTTCCTTAAATTTGGGTCAGTCACAGTGGTCAGGTATTCTGTCGCTGTGTACTCTCTGTTTAGGGCCAAATAGCATTCTACTTTGCTCTGTTTTTTGTAAATTCTTTACAATGTGTTCATTAATGATCTTTTTGTTTTCTCATGATTTGTTTGGGTCTAATTGTGTTGCTGTCTTGGGGCTCTGTGGGGAGTGTTTGTGAACAGAGCCCCAGGACCAGCTTGCTTAGGGGACTCTTCTCCAGGTTCATCTCTCTGTAGGGTGTGTTTGTGAACAGAGCCCCAGGACCAGTTTGCTTAGGGGACTCTTCTCCAGGTTCATCTCTCTGTAGGTGATGGCTTTGTTATGGAAGGTTTGGGAATCGCTTCCTTTTAGGTGGTTATAGAATTTAACGGCTCTTTTCTGGATTTTGATAATTAGCGGGTAAAGGCCTAATTCGGTTATGCATGTATTATTTGGTGTTTTACAAAGATGATATTTTTGCAGAATTTCAATTTGGTGTTTGTCCCATTTTGTGAATTCTTGGTTGGTGAGCGGACCCTAGACCTGACAACCATAAAGGGCAATGGGTTCTAAAACTGATTAAAGTATTTTTAGCCAAATCCTAATTGGTATGTTGCATTTTATGTTCCTTTTGATGAAATAGAATGGCCCTCTTGCCTTGTCTCTCAGATTGTTCACAGTGTTGTGGAAGTTACTTGTGGTGCTGATGTTTAGGCCAATGTAAGGATAGTTTTTTTTGTGCTCTAGGGCAACGGTGTCTAGATGGAATTTGTATTTGTGGTCCTGGTGACTGGACTTTTTTTGGAACACCATTATTTTGGTCTTACTGAGATTTACTGTCAGGGCCCAGGTCTGACAGAATCTGTGCATAAGATCTAGGTGCTGTTGTAGGCCCTCCTTGGTTGGTGACAGAAGCACCAAATCATCAGCAAACAGCAGACATTTGACTTCGGATTCTAGTAGGGTGAGTCCGGATGCTGAAGACTGTTCTTGTTGTGCCCTCGCCAATTCGTTGATATATGAAGACGATAGGGCTTCCTGTGGGAAAAAATGGGGGAGTTTTTTTTGCAAATTTTAACTGCACACTTGTTGTTTGTGTACATGGATTTTATAATGTTGTATGTTTCCCCCAACACCCCAAATTGAGTCGAAGGCTTTTTTGAAATCAACAAAGCATGAGAAGACTTTGCCTTTGTTTTGGTTTGTTTGGTTGTCAATTAGGGTGTGCAGGGGGAATACGTGGTCTGTTATACAATAATTAGTTAAAAAGCCAATTTGACATTTTGCTCATTGTTTTCACTGAGGAAATGTACGAGTCTGCTGTTAATGATGATGCAGAGGATTTTCACAAGGCTGCTGTTGATTCAGATCCCACGGTAGTTATTGGGGTCAAATTTGTCTCCACTTTTGTAGATTGGGGTGATCAATCCTGGGTTCCAAATATTGGGGAAGATGCCAGAGCTAAGGATGATGTTAAAGAGTTATTTATAGTATTGCTAATTAGAATTGGTGGTCTTTATATTTGATCATTTCATTGAGGATACCATCAACACCACAGGCCATTTTAGGTTGGAGCGTTTGTATTTTTGTCCTGTAGCTCATTCAATGTAATTGGAGAATCACTTGAGTTCTGGTAGTCTTTTAATAATTGATAATAATAATCTTCAAAAGATGATTCTAAGATCTGTATTTGATCATGTTTTAGTTGTTTGTTTGTTGTTAAAGGGCCAAAAAGGAGAAGTGGTTTACATATCTGTTTTAGATGGATAATTCTTTGTGTTGTAGTTTGTTTAGTGTTTTCAAATTTTCCCAGAAGTGGTTAGAGTCTATGTATTCTTCAATTACATTGAGCTGATCTCTGACGTGCTGTTCCTTCTTTTTCCATAGTGTATTTGTGTATTTCTCTCTGTCTCTCTCTCTCTCTCTCTCTCTCTCTCTCTCTCTCTCTCTCTCTCTCTCTCCGTCTCTCTCTCTCTCTCTCTCTCTCTCTCTCTCTCTCTCTCTCTCTCTCTCTCTCTCTCTCTCTCTCTCTCTCTCTCTCCCTCCGTCTCTCTCTCTCTCTCTCTCTCTCTCTCTCTCTCTCTCTCTCTCTCTCTCTCTCTCTCTCTCTCTCTCTCTCTCTCTTTTCTCTCTCTCTCCCTACTCTCTATCTCTCTCTCCCCATCTCCCTCTCTCTCCCCACCTCTCTCCCCATCTCTCTCTCTTTCTCTCCCAATCTCTTTCCCCATCTCTCTCTCTCCCCATCTCTCTCTCTTTCTCTCCCCATCTCTTTCCCCATCTCTCTCTCACTCCCCATCTCTCTCTCTCTCCCCCATCCCTCTCTCTCTCTCTCCTGAACCAACAGGGAGTCTGAGTGTGTGTAAATTTGTTCTGTCAGTAGGCTGTTAATATCTTTTAGTTAACGCTGAGATATTAATACAGAGAAGCACTTTACAGACACTTTTATTTTAATCAACTCACAACTGGGGTCCAACTGTGACAGTGTGGACAGGAGAAGAATGCAGATGCTCAGACATTATGAAGGGAAAAAACAGTTTATTGTGATACATAGGATTTAAATGAAGGCGAAACAGACTGTCTATTTCCGGCACGGCATGACAGCAAAGCAGATTGCTCTTAGTGTCTTATACTGACGTTTTTTTTTCTTCATTATCCCCATTTTAGCAGTTTAATATCCACATCCACATCTGTCACAGTGTTTTTTGGAATGATGCTGTGGTTACATGAATGGAAAGTATCATCATTGTAATTAAATAGTTTGTTATAAGACAAGGTTCTGTGGTTGAGTCCCTTATGAACGTTTGCTGAGAGGTCAAATGGTCAATTTATGCTCTGTTCATCTCCTCACCGCCATACCCAACTCTTACTAGATAGTGACATCATTATTGTTGACTTTGGTCACTTTCTCAACCATTTTAGAGATAATTCTCATTCAACATTTTTCTCTTCTGGAACTGTAACGCTCGTCGTCGGTGGAAGGATGAAAGGGACTAAAGGGCAGCGTGGAAAGTGTTCATGATATTTATTTACAAGAAACACTCAAACAAAAATTTAATAAATCCAAAAAAAGGAAAGCGAACAGTTCCGTCAGACCAAATGGAAAATCACAACTTATATCTGATCCCCAATCAGAGAGACAACGATAGACAGACTGATTGGGAACCACACACAACTTATATCTGATCCCCAATCAGAGAGACAACGATAGACAGACTGATTGGGAACCACACACAACTTACATCTGATCCCCAATCAGAGAGACAACGACAGACAGACTGATTGGGAACCACACACAACTTATATCTGATCCCCAATCAGAGAGACAACGACAGACAGACTGATTGGGAACCACACACAACTTATATCTGATCCCCAGTCAGAGAGACAACGATAGACAGACTGATTGGGAACCACACACAACTTATATCTGATCCCCAGTCAGAGAGACAACGATAGACAGACTGATTGGGAACCACACACAACTTATATCTGATCCCCAGTCAGAGAGACAACGATAGACAGCTGCCTCTGATTGGGAACCACACTCAGCTAAACAACAAAGAAATAGAAAACATAGATTTTCCCACCCAAGTCACACCCAGACCAAACATAGAGAATAAATAAGGATCTCTAAGGTCAGGGCATGACAGGAAAGTCTTCAAACTAGATTTTGCAATTTCACTTGAGCAGTAGGCCTATCGGGAGTAATATCTGAGAATCAAATGTGTGTCGCTATGTCTCAGTACTGTTGTTTACTGTTGTTGTTTTGTCAGTATACTGGTATCATGTTGTTGTTTAGGTTGTAGAGAGAGACAGAGAGAGCGAGACAGAGAGAGCGAGACAGAGACAGAGAGAGCGAGACAGAGTGAGACAGAGAGAGCGAGACAGAGAGACAGAGAGAGCAAGAGAGAGACAGAGAGAGAGAGAGAGAGACAGAGAGAGAGAGAGAGAGAGAGAGAGAGACAGAGAGAGACAGAGAGAGACAGAGAGAGAGAAAGAGAGAGACAGAGAGAGCGAGACAAAGAGAGCGAGACAGAGTGAGACAGAGCGAGACAGAGAGACAGAGAGAGCGAGAGAGAGACAGAGAGAGAGAGAGAGCGAGACAGAGTGAGACAGAGAGAGAGAGAGAGAGGTTCCTAGTCCAATGCTCTTATCCGCTAGTCCATCTGCCATCCAAGACACAACAGATTGCATCAGACTCTTTGGAAAGAACAGAACAGTGCCAAATTAAGGGGGAAATGCTGCCAAACGAACACTGAGGCAAAGCAAGATTTCAAATAAGTCAAAATCTCCTCCTAGCTGTGACACTTTATCTGAAACAAACTAGTCAAACATTCAGTATTGAAGCAGCTTCAGCAGTGTTTGTCCAAGGAGACCAGATGAAAACTCCCTCAGTGCCTCAATCATCTGTGTTCCCAGATCCCACAAATAAACACACACGCGCAAACAGACACACACATAAACACACACACATTCACACAAACAAAAACACATACACACACACGTAAAAACAAAACACACACACACACACACACACACACACACACACACACACACACACACACACACACACACACACACACACACACACACACACACACACACACACACACACACACACACACACACACACACACACACAGATGTACACCCGTCTGGTTCTGAAGAGGTTCCCTCTAATGGACTAATGGAACTGATTACTGATCCTTGTGTTACTAAATAAAAAATCTCACAACGATCATCACTTGTAACACAGGCTGTCCAAAACATTGCATTGTGCATTCATATCTTTAAATAAACCTCATATCTATAACTAAACACTTCAAATCAAAGTGTATTAGTCAGGAGCCCCTAACCGGCAGTGCAGTTTAAAACAAAATAAGAATAAGAAATAAAAGTAACAAGTAATTAAAGAGCAGCAGTAAATTAACAATATATACAGGGGGGTGTGGAGGCTATATACAGGGGGTACCGGTACAGAGTCAATGTGGAGGCTATATACAGGGGGTACCAGTACAGAGTCAATGTGGAGGCTATATACAGGGGGTACCGGTACAGAGTCAATGTGGAGGCTATATACAGGGGGTACCGGTACAGAGTCAATGTGGAGGCTATATACAGGGTGTTACGGTACAGAGTCAATGTGGAGACTATATACAGGGTGTTACGGTACAGAGTCAATGTGGAGGCTATATACAGAGGGTACCGGTACAGAGTCAATGTGGAAACTATATACAGGGTGTTACAGTACAGAGTCAATGTGGAGGCTATATACAGGGGGTACCGGTACAGAGTCAATGTGGAGGCTATATACAGGGTATTACGGTACAGAGTCAATGTGGAGGCTATATACAGGGTGTTACGGTACAGAGTCAATGTGGAGGCTATATACAGGGGGTACCGGTACAGAGTCAATCTGGAGGCTATATACAGGGGGTACCGGTACAGAGTCAATGTGGAGGCTATATACAGGGGGTACCAGTACAGAGTCAATGTGGAGGCTATATACAGGGGTACCAGTACAGATTCAATGTGGAGGCTATATACAGGGGGTACCAGTACAAAGTCAATGTGGAGGCTATATACAGGGGGTACCAGTACAGAGTCAATGTGGAGGCTATATACAGGGGGTACCGGTACAGAGTCAATGTGGAGGCTATATACAGGGGGTACCAGTACAGAGTCAATGTGGAGACTATATACAGGGGGTACCGGTACAGAGTCAATGTGGAGGCTATATACAGGGGGTACCAGTACAAAGTCAATGTGGAGGCTATATACAGGGGGTACCAGTACATTTACATTTACATTTAAGTCATTTAGCAGACGCTCTTATCCAGAGCGACTTACAAATTGGTGCATTCACCTTATGACATCCAGTGGAACAGCCACTTTACAATAGTGCATCTAAATATTTTAGGGGGGGGGTGAGAATGATTACTTATCCTATCCTAGGTATTCCTTAAAGAGGTGGGGTTTCAGGTGTCTCCGGAAGGTGGTGATTGACTCCGCTGTCCTGGCATCGTGAGGGAGTTTGTTCCACTATTGGGGGGCCAGAGCAGCGAACAGTTTTGACTGGGCTGAGCGGGAACTGTACTTCCTCAGTGGTAGGGAGGCGAGCAGGCCAGAGGTGGATGAACGCAGTGCCCTTGTTTGGGTGTAGGGCCTGATCAGAGCCTGGAGGTACTGAGGTGCCGTTCCCCTCACAGCTCCGTAGGCAAGCACCATGGTCTTGTAGCGGATGCGAGCTTCAACTGGAAGCCAGTGGAGAGAGCGGAGGAGCGGGGTGACGTGAGAGAACTTGGGAAGGTTGAACACCAGACGGGCTGCGGCGTTCTGGATGAGTTGTAGGGGTTTAATTGCACAGGCAGGAGCCCAGCCAACAGCGAGTTGCAGTAATCCAGACGGGAGATGACAAGTGCCTGGATTAGGACCTGCGCAGTACAGAGTCAATGTGGAGGCTATATACAGGGGGTACCAGTACAGAGTCAATGTGGAGGCTATATACAGGGGGTACCGGTACAGAGTCAATGTGGAGGCTATATACAGGGGTACCAGTACAGAGTCAATGTGGAGGCTATATACAGGGGGTACTGGTACAGAGTCAATGTGGAGGCAATATACAGGGGTACCGGTACAGAGTCAATGTGGAGGCTATATACAGGGGTACTGGTACAGAGTCAATGTGAAGGCTATATACAGGGGGTACCGGTACAGAGTCAATGTGGAGGCTATATACAGGGGGTACCGGTACAGAGTCAATGTGGAGGCTATATACAGGGTATTACGGTACAGAGTCAATGTGGAGGCTATATACAGGGGGTACCGGTACAGAGTCAATGTGGAGGCTATATACAGGGTATTACGGTACAGAGTCAATGTGGAGGCTATATACAGGGGTACCGGTACAGAGTCAATGTGGAGGCTATATACAGGGTATTACGGTACAGAGTCAATGTGGAGGCTATATACAGGGGGTACCAGTACAGAGTCAATGTGGAGGCTATATACAGGGGGTACCGGTACAGAGTCAATGTGGAGGCTATATACAGGGGGTACCAGTACAGAGTCAATGTGGAGGCTATATACAGGGGTACCAGTACAGAGTCGATGTGGAGGCTATATACATAAGAGAGAATACAGTAGACGGCACGGGTCAAAATGATTGATTGATGACCGTACGTCATGATGACGTGTACATGTCTGAATATGGGCCCCCTGTTCATGTGTTCACGTGTTAGAGGGTGTGTGTTATTTTATATCTCTATGGTATGCTTTGAAGTAGTCCTGTTGTTTGATGTTTAGGGGGCTGGTAGAACTGGGGAGGGTGGGGGTTGAGTGTTTGAACTTTTGGGACCGTGTATGTCCCCCACTCCCCCAGTTTTATCTCCCTTATGGTTGTTATCTATGAAGTAGGAATGTCCAGGATTATGTATCTGGGGCCTAGGCTTTATAGATGTCCAGAACAAGCCGTTTTTAAGACCTGAATATTAAACATCTAAAATATGTCTACAAGGGGAATTCTCGGAGTGCTCTGTAGCTCATGTCATGAATCCAACGCCAAAAGCCTGGAGGATATTTTTCTTGAGGCTCCAGAATGTTTTAAAGGATTTCTGTGTACAAGCGAGGGCCATATTTCGTACATAGTCAACCCGGAGGAATCTACGGTTAAGATATTCACAGACAGCGTGTCCCAACCCTTTTATCGTGCAGAACCCGAGCCTTTTTCTCCAGCGCTAAGGATGCGAGAATGGCTTAAAATAAGGCTAGCTTTGTGTCAAATGGAACACGCCCTGAGTGCTTCAAGGCTGCCAGGATATGCGTTGGAAGAACAAGTCTGTGGACGAAATTATCTGAGGGCTCTAAGAGTCACTTCAATGGGGTATACCCCGGACTACCCCTACGTCATAATGACGCGTGCAAGTTTAAATATGTACCCCCGCCCCGGCCCCCCTGTTCGTGTGGTCATGTGTTAGAGGGTGTTTGTTATTTTATATCTATATGTCATGCCTTGAAGTATTCAAGGTGTTTGATGAGTAGGGGGGTCTGGTTGTGTGGGGGGGGTTTGAGTGTTTGAACTTTTGGGACCATTAATCTCCCTTATGTTTGTTATCTGATGAAGCAGGAATGTCTGGGGCCTCAGCATTATAAATGTCCAGTACAAGGCTTGCGAACCCAGAACCGTAAACCCTATTTTTTAAACATGGATTTTGCGATCAGTGGCAAAGCTGTGATAACTATAGCAACGGAGGCTACATCGAGAAAGGGCAAAGTATACAGCCGCAATATACGATGCACAAAAAAGCGGTTTCTAAATGTGTATAAAACCCAGATACCTCCCGCAACTGCGCTGAAAGATGAAGTGCTGATGTCTAACGGACAGCATTGGGGGTATCTGTTTGATTACTTGGCCTGTAGCGTGAAACTCTATACGTTAGCCGAAGGAGAAGAATATACCGACCAGAAATTAGGAGTGACTTATGAGGTTGAAGACTGGACGGTTTTTCGACAGGTTTTGTGTCCCGAACTGAGCCGTATCACCAAGGCGTACAGCTTGTTCACAGGCTACGAGACCCGTTGGGAAGGTACCCCGGACACCTCAGGAAGAGTATTTCAACGGGGGAAAATACAAAGAAAAGATGGACTTCCCTGCGGCTGCGTGGAGTTCTACGTCAGCACAGCAGAAATCCGAAACCAGAACATCCGGGATGGCGGTTCGGACGGGGATTTCCGCTTCGAATGCTTATCCCCTTTAAAAGCTGGCCTTTAATGGAATTGAAAATGTTGGAGATGTTGGACGCTCTGTTTGTACAGGGCCAAAAGGGCCAGAGCATTGTTCGGATGAAGAAGTGCATAATGTATACGAATCCGTAGGATTACGACTCAAAGCAGCCCCAAGAAGGTACGTCAGGAGAGGCAGCCCCCAAAGAAACCGAGGTAAGCGGCGTTGTTAACCCCGCCCAGATACCCCGAGGGCTGGTTCAACAATAAAGGAGGGTTCTTAAAACCTACAATTCTTAACCTACGCATTGACCATGGATATTCCTAACGCATACCCGATCTCCGAAACGGCCTGGGCTTCCGACACTAAGGATTGTATGCCTCGCAGCCCTCCATTCTACTCTCCCCTGGCAAGACCCTCGACACCCCCTACATGTACACAACCTGAGGACGTGTTTGATGGGGTGGTCAGTACTATTCTTGTGGACACAATCAAGGCCTCAGTAGCCACGCTTTTAGACGTGGTGATTGGAGAATATATATGAGAAAAATGTATCGGTTGTGAGATTAATCATCCCAGCCAGCGCCTGCATCCATGCCTATACGTCCCCCCAAGATACTACTTCTTCAACAATTTTGAGGCGCTGGTGAAAAGACTTTGGTCCCGCCGGTTTATACCATCGCTGGTCAGAGCCCTGGAGGCTATGGTCCTTGTGCCGTCTATCCCCAGAGTTTACGGGGTAACCGAGGCATTCCTACACGAGCTGAAGGAGGCGATTCACATACACGAGAAACTCAAAGAAATCCGACACACCCTGGTGGAGGATAACAAATACAGGGAGGCTTTGGTGTCGGATGTGATGACTTTCTGGCTCAATAAACCCCAAGAGCCCGAGTGACATTTTTGTTATTTAGATGTAGAGCAATGGGTAACTATGTGTATACGATGTTAGAGAGAATAAATACATTTTTCTTCGGAGAGAACTTACAAGTGTTATGCATCAAATTATTGAAAATAAAGTGAACAATGTCTCGTTCTACACAACCCCCAATACGTAATACCTAATGTTTTCATGAAAATAAAAATCCCAAAAATGAAAATGAAATGTTGTTGTTATTTGAAAGTGGCTCATTAACGTTATTGTACCTCAGAGAGGCAAGAAGGATGGCAGAGCAGATTTTGAAAAACATTTATTATAATCCCGCTAACCCGGGGTCTTATGGGGGTAAGGAACGTTTACAGTGAGCTTTAGCCGAAGAAACAGGTCACAGGTTAAGCGAGGCTAAAGTCAATGAGTGGCTATCCGAACAAGATGCGCACACTCTGCATAAACCCGTGAGAAAACATTTTCCTAGAAATAGAGTTTTTCTACACACCCATTATCCCAATTTCAGGCGGATCTATGTGACATGCAGGCCCTTGCAGATAAAAATTAAGGAAACCGCTACATGCTAACGGTCATAGATATTTTCTCTAAAATAGCTTTTGTCCGGGTCTTAAAGAATAAGAGCGGCGCTGAGGTGACCAGGGCATTTGCCTCTATCTTGAAGGAAGGAGGCGCCCCAAGAAAGTGCAGACCGATGGCGGAAAATAATTTTTAATAAGACCTTTCAGAAACTCATGAAAAAGCACAATATAGTACATTTTGCTACAGGATCGGATTTGAAAGCTTCTGTGGTTGAACGCTTTAACCGAACTCTGAAGGAGCGGATGTGGCGCTATTTTACAGCTCACAACACGCATAGATATATCGATACAGTTCAAGATTTAGTAATCGGGTATAACAATAGTTATCATAAAAGTATAAGGATGAAACCCTCCGAGGTCTCTTCGGAAAACTCTTTTCAAGTCTTTAAAAATCTGTATGGTTTGCTTCCGCTTCGCCATAAGAAAAAAATAAATGTTAAATTTATTGTGTGGGACTTGGTTCGTATATCCAAGTTGAGGGGTGTTTTCGATAAAAAATATGTGCAAGGATACAGTGATGAGCTTTTCACGGTTACAGAATGTCTGCCGCGCATACCCCCGGTCTACATATTAAAAGATTATGACGGGGAACTTATAACGGGATCTTTTTATGAGCAGGAATTACAGAAGGTACAGGTTGGTAAAGACAAGGTGTTTCACGTAGAGGAGATTCTAGATCAAAAGAGAGAGAACGGTCGAAAATGGGTGCTGGTCCGCTGGAAAAACTGGCCGCTAAAATTCAACAGCTGGGTATTAGAGAAGGATGTAGTAGAGGCATCATTAGTTAATTTAAACCCCCATGCATGATAAAATACATCCTCATTCGGGTGTACACCGGAGGGCATAATGGAACACAACGGCTTCTACCTGAATCTCCCCAGTAATGCGTCCGCACATATATATCGTAATAATCAGAGTTCTAATTATACGACAAATTTTCCAAAGCCTATAGAGTTATCAGAGGCCTGGGAAGTAGGTCTCGGCGAGATTACATACCCCCATAGCTGGTATAATATCAAAGATAAGGACCGGGAATTTTATTTCAAAAAGTTATCGGAACCTGCAAAATTGATTAAGGTTAAAAAAGGGTTCTATAGAACCGTCGACAGGCTCCTTCTCCGAGTTGAATGAACGTCTATCGCAGAACAGTATGGAAATATTCCTGATGTACAACCCTATACATAAAAGGGTACAAATCTCAGGAGATGCTTCCGGGGGGATAAAGACCAGTGGTAATTTAGCCTACATGTTAGGGATGGGGCCCAATTAATGGACGGATGTGAGAGATAAATTATTCCCATTCCCCGCGGATATACATGCAGGATTTTACAACATATTTGTGTATACCGACATCATATCCTATCAAAGGGTCGGAGACAGCTGTGTGCCACACCTGAGAACGGTTCATATAGACGGAAAGGACGGCGCCATAGTCACTGTCACCACCTGTAAGCAAGAAATATATTGAAAACATTCTTGTTGAGCTTAAAACGGATCAGAACGAAAACATTGAATTTACTTATGGTAAAACGATTGTAAAACTCCATTTTAGACCCATCAAAACCTCTCTACATATATAATATTAGTATTATATATTTTATTATATATTTTATATACATAATACAACTAAATTAAAATTATGGAACACCGACATCTCGACCCTAACCGGTATGTCACATACTATGTGGATCAAGTGGGTAATGGGTTACCCGGCTATTATGGGTCGCCCACCATGTATGGTTCGGGGATCGGAGGGATATTTCGTAACCTCTTTAGGTTTTACCGTTTATGAAGAGAGGCTTCAGCATAGCCAAACCGCATTTAAAATCAGCAGCAAAAAATATAGTAAGTGAGGTTGTCGCCAATGCGATAACCAGAAGGGCGTCACCAGACGTCGAGAGTCAAGAAGGCTCGGGGTTGATGATGTTGTCTCGAAGACCGAAAAAGAGACCTCCCGGTATAAGGCGAAGGCTTGCGCCTAAAAAACGGAGGTTAACGGTTAAAAGAAACTCAGTTAGTCAAAGACGGGGTAAAGTGAGGAGGTCTGGACCAAAAACGGTAAAAAGAATACTCGGAAGTATTTTCTAAAAGAACAAGAACAAGCACCATTTACACCGCATGTCCTCTGAAGCTATAAAAACAGAGCTCGATCTTTTCACGGCCCCCTTAACCCAACATTCAGTAGAGAGGTCCAGTTATGTGGAGATAGCCCCACTCTCTGCCATTACAGACAACGGCCCCATAGAGTTTTTCATACCAGGCCACGGTGACAACTATCTGGACCTCAACAACACCTTGGTGCATTTGCGTCTAAAAGTGACCAAAAGAGATGGTACTGATATTGCAAACGATGCCAAAGTGAGTCTCATTAATTACCCAGTGGCCACCATCTTCTCCCAAGTGGATGTGACTTTGGGGGAACGGCTAATCAGTCAAAGCAGTGCCACATATCCCTACCGTGCCATCATGGAATGCTTACTCAACTACTCTGAAGACACTCTCAAGACCCAATTCAGCGCAGGGCTTTTTTAGCAAGGATACTGCAGGAGGCTCTATGGAATCGACATCCACCGGTGCAAATAAAGGCCTGGCCGCACGGGCTCGCTACTGTGCAGAATCTCAAGAGTTTCATCTGCTAGGCCCTATACACTCTGACATTTTCTTTCAAGAACGTTTACTCTTAAATGCGGTTGATTTAAGACTAAAATTAACCAGGGCCAAGGATGAGTTTTGCCTAATGTCTGCAACGGATGGGGACTTTAGCTTAAAAGTGTTGGGGGCCACGCTTTTTATTTAAAAAGTTTCGGTATCTCCGGCAGTTCGTCTGGGTTACTCACAGGCTTTGCTGAAAGGAAATGCCCTTTACCCTCTCCAAAGAATTACCATGAAAACCTTTAGCATACCTGTGGGCAGCAGAATCTGCAGTCAAGGAAACCTATTTCTAGGCCCTTTACCGCGATACGTGGTTATAGGTTTGGTTGATCACGCCTCCAATACGGGCAGCTTAAATAAAAACCCATTTAATTTTCAACACTTCAATGCAGAGTATGTCGCTCTGTGTCAGGACGGACGTCAGGTCCCTGCTAAGGCTTTCCAATCGCAATTGAATAACAACATATCTGTGCGAGAATTTTACAATCTATTCCTGGCTGCATCTAAAAGATCTCTCTTTACCTATTGACAGAAATGATTTTGCAGAGGGTTACACAATGTATGCTTTCAATTTATCCCCAGATGATGACACCTCAGGAAATCTTTCTGTGGTGTCCCAAGGTAACCTCAGGCTGGAAATGCGTTTCCGTACACCGTTAGCATGATTGTTTATGCCTGCTCTGATTCAATCTTGGAGGTGAATAGCCGAAGACAGGCGTATGCTCACGCCAAATGTTTCAAGAATGCCACAAATGTTAAATTGCTTATTTTTTTTTCAAATAAAATGTATTGAATTTAATCATAGTCATTCAAAAGTCATTCAAAAGGCTAACCACCCAGAGAGATCGGGATTAGGGAAAGGTCCAGAGGCGTTCAGTGGGGTAAATGGGTTATTGTCATTCATTTCATAAGGATGCGATGGTTTTGGGGCATCTTTAGGGGTGCTGTATCTCGGTGAAGGTTTGTGTTTTAAAGAGTGAATCTGTTGCCGAATCTTATAGTTGGGTACACCCGAGAGGGGTATGTTGAGGATGGCCAGGGCCTTAAGAAACTGAAGCCACCCTGGAGGTCTTCGGTCATCAGCAACCTTGTGGGCAGATGTGGTACTTTTAAGCAAGTCAAGTATATGTGAACCCTTGACAACCGCACCCTGAAGGATAAACTCTCCTTTGTCGTTCCAAGTAGCTGCCCCATTTGAGTCTTTTAGCTTGTTCATAATGTAGCTAACATTTTTCCTGTTACGTGCCGGAACATGGGTTAACATGTCATGCATAACTTTATCTTCAACAGGCATTTGATCTTCAGACGGTAAGCTCACCGGTACAGGCCTTACAGGGCGTGGCTCTCGCGAGGCTCGTCATCTTTTAAAGGGTCCTGTAGGGAAATAGTTAAATGGCCTGTCTCTCTCTCCCCTTGTTTCACCAAGGACAAATACCTTTGCAAGAGGTTTGTGTATTTTTGGACCTTATCATAGGGGTTCAATCCTTTTTGATTCAAAATATCCTTCATGGCCGTATCCAAATCATTTTCCGCTGTTTGTCGGATATTTTCGGGGGCCCCTGCACTTGTTTTTTTAAGTCTATCTAACTCTTGTTGTGGCACCAGATACATTTTATTGGCCATCACCCTATGTGTTCAACCCCCACGTCGGGCTGCAATAAGGCTGGTGATGAAGGGCACGGCTATACTTAGTAAAGGTAGAATAAAACCGCCAGACTGTTGTATGCTATGTCGTTTCTTTTGAAGACTGACCCTTTTATTGGCAAAGAGCTTGATCGAGGTCTTTTGTCTCTTTAATTTTTTCAATTGTGTCAGGGTGAGTGGAATGCGTCCTTTGAGAAGATTCAAAGCAATCTCACATAGGGATAATATGAGATCTGAAGAACAGTGACCCAAGATGGCCTTCCGTTCATTAGATGTAGCCCCAACTAGGCTTCTCAAGAGGGGCAAGTTTATTTTTAAACGCAGAGACATAGCGGCTACTTTTTTTTAGGAATGTACGCAGCCGGCCACTCCCACGGGAACAAACCGGTTCGTAGCCTCAGGTGTTCTGGAGTATTTGCTTTTAAATCCACGATTAAATAAGAAAATGGCGCTTGGGTCGCGTCCTCGTTGCTTTCCATGAAGTAGGATTTCCTTCCCGGGTACATCTGCTGAGCTAGAGTGTTAATTTGTAGTTTGTCTCTAGGATTTTTGAACAAAACCATGTAATTGGCGTTCAAACTGATGGTGCGGCTGTTTTTACCTTGGTGAAACACATTCTGCACCAAGTAAAGCACGGACAGGTTTCTATGATGAGTATATTGGGTAAACGCTCGGGCAATTTCGGGATGTTCGCTACCTGCAAATAGCATATCGTCCAAAACCAACAGATTGTTTTTATGAGGAGGTAAAAGTTCATCATCAGACAAGGAATCAGGTATTCCTTCAACAAACTTGATTTTTATTGTCTTCAACAAATCATCATACAGAGGTTGATAACATGAATAACACCACACAACATTACCAGGCTTTTGAGATAACACATGTTCAGAATTCTCTAAAATACTTTTTACAAAACAAGTTTAACCACTATTCGAAGGCTCTGCGATTAAGGCCGAAAATGGTAGTTGCAACCGGGGGTCAAAACCTTCTACAGCAGTCATTATATCTTAAGCTTTAAGACCCCTGTAGCTTGTTGCATAAGTCAGTTGCCAAAGGGGTAATGTGGTCCAGTCAGGCAAAAGCAGTCTCTTGTCATAGACAACCCTGAATCTTTTAGTAAGTGGGGCCTTCCTCAGATGGAAGCCCTTTATTATACCCAACAATCTTTTTGTAGGAGCTCAAAATCTCAAAGTCACTATTCCTGTCATTTAGGAATCCCCCTCGAACAAGTGTGTGATTGATTCCTAGTTTTTACACGAGGGTATTTTTTCATAGTTTTTGAGTCACGCCTGACACACTGCGGCCTGTAGCATAAGTCAGTAGCCATAGGGCAATGTGGTCCCGTCAGGCAAAAGCACTCTCTTGTCATAGACAACCCTGAATATTTTAATGAGTGGGGCATTCCTCAGATGGAAGCCCTTTTTATCCCTAACAATCTTTTGTAGGAGCTCAAAATCTCCAAGTCACTATTCCTGTCATTTAGGAACCCCTCGACCAAGCGTGTGATTGATTCCAAGTTTACACGCTGGGCATTTTCATAGTTTTGAGTCACTCCTTTGGCTTTCAATACCACGTGATTCTTTAGCGTTCTAAAAGCATAGCTTTTGGGCCCACAGGATGACCATTCTGTGATATGGTCACCCTCTGCGAGTTCGCTCGTTAAGCCACCCAGATAGTTGCTGAGTGGGGGGCTCCAATCCCCTGGTTTGCTTACATAGACCACAGAGTCTGTGTCATGGTAAAGTACCCGCCTCTGAAGCTGCTCCATGAGCTTGTACAGTTCAAGTCGGCCATAGGCCGTGGTAAATGCTGCAAGAAACACATTTACATTACCCGGGGGTAGAACCCACTTCTTGTTACGTCGCCATTGCACCAAGGCAATGTCTTGACTCAAGAATGAAAAATGTGAAATTTCGTATTGGTCCGAAAAAACGAATTCCAAAAATTCTTCAGGGTCTTTAATAATCGACGTTGTTAGCATATTACACCTCTGCACTAATTTGCCCCAAAGCGAATTTAAGTACAATTTCGACACATTTCGTTTGGTTTTGTTGACCTCTATTCTGTCAGGGTCAAGAAGGATGCCTTCTCTGTCATGATAGTCTTGAATGTACCTGTCTTTACTCTCTTGATCTGTGACCGATGCAGGATAGCCTGAAGTCATTTGCTTACATCTCAAGAAGGTCTTGATGTACTCTTTAAAAAGAGTGTCTGATTTCTTTGAAAAGTTCCATACTTCAAAGATTTTGGCCACACGATACCCCATCTCTAAAGCCTTAGAGAATTCAGCTGTGACCCATACACCTGTCAGTGCTCTTTCTTGATCGGTGTGATCACATGGGGTTTGTTGTATGTTTTCACTGCAGGTGCGACAAAGGGGAAAGAAAAGTATTCCTTGAGGGCCCCTGTAAGGCAACACAGGTATAAACAAACCCCTTGGAGGGTAGACTGTTGCTTTGATCAGACCAAAATAGTTTTGAGGTAAGTCAAAATCACGATGAATAATTTCAGGATGACCTATAGGATAGCATGAGGAACTCATTACATGCGGATAAAGGGATGTAAAATCCACATAGCCTATTGTCTCGTCGGGTTGCGCTACATACCTCAATGTCAAAGCATTGGTACGGCCGCCATACAAGGCCTGTCTTGGCTCCAGAGGTTCTGGGTGTCAAAGCTGGAAAGGAATGCTTGAACATGAGGATCAGACTTTTGAGGGCTGTCCATTCGTGCTCCCACAAAACAACCACTTTTAGACCGTAAGTAGCCTGTAAAGAATCAACTTTGTCTTGAAACTCTTGGTACATTTCCCCAAAAGTCTTTTGGGTTAGGACACACATGTTCTGGGGCACAAAGCAAGATTTGCAACCATGGAAGAAACAACCGTTGTACTCATACACAGTCTCAACCCCGTCAATCTGGGTGTAGCCATCTACATGGTAAGAGCCAAATGCCTTCTCCCCTCGATTCAAAGCATGTTGAATAAAAATGTCTTTATCCTGGGCCATATACTCTAGCCATTGAATGGACCCACTAGAGTATGCCTTGAATTGGCGTCGGTAGTTGTCAGGATAGTGTGTACGGTATGTTTTCCTGCATGCTGATGCAATAGTTGTACAACTCCAGGGGTCAATGCCTGCATCTTTGATTACCTCTTCTCTGAATCTGAGGCATCCTTCACGAAGTATAACCACATCATTGTCACAGTATGATTCCATCTCTTTATGGAAATCAAAGGTGCCATGTCTTACTGTCTCATACCAAATCACTAATCTCTCACGCTCTTTGGGAGACATTTGATCACACCCGTAAATTTCTGGGCTGGGATATGATCCGATATAATGTAGCTTGTCCTCAGATGTGAAGAAGTGGGGGAACCAGCCTTTCACAGAGTTTTCAAAACCTAAGGCCTCTGGCATTTGAGCCAATCTCATGGGTAAGAAGCTTAAACTGTCAATGTATCTCTGGTTGAAGGCTGGATCTACAAAACACAAGATTTTACTACCTTGAGCGATGACCCTGGGGGCCACGCCTTGCTGTATCAAGGGGTTCAGAAGAAGGTAAGAGTCGTAGGCTC